>NC_085846.1:3527120-3827120 GCF_035594765.1 Anolis carolinensis | reverse complement strand
CCTGGAGGGTGGGCCGAAGTTCGCCCATGCCTGCTGTATCCTTAAGCTAGAATATTACCTGGAAAAATGCAATAATCCACCTTTTCTCGTTACAGAATGATTCTCAAAATACCTACTACCTAAGCCGGGTGCAGGCCAGGCTGACGTACCGGTTCCCCCAGGCAGCAGGTGAGGTTAATGTCAGAAATATTAAAAATTAACTAATTAATTACAAAAACGTGCTTCAAGTACTGAAAAGGTCAAATGGATGCAATGGCTCAGCCAAAGCTGTAGTTCAATGTAAGCAGGTGTGCCTGGAGCTTAGTAGGCCTCAACGTGAGGTGTGTGAAAGGCCTCAGTGTTAGTATGCCTCAGTGTGAAAAGCTTCGGTGAGAGAAGCCCCAGGTTGTGTGAAGCTGTGTGAAGCTCCTAATGTAAGTTCGTTGTGAGAGGAGGCTCTGTGAGAGCGAAGCTGTTCAATATAAGCAGGTGTGCCCAGAGCATAGTAGGCCTCAGTGTGAGAAGGCCTGGTGTGAGAAGCTCCAGTGTGAAGGCTGCTGTGTGTAAAGCTACTGTGTGAAGCTCCTGTGTAAGTTCGTTGTGAGAGGAGGCTCTGTGAGAGCAAAGCTGTTCAATATAAGCAGGTGTGCCCGGAGCATAGTAGGCATCAGTGTGAGAAAAGCCTCAGTATGAGTAGGTCTCAGTGTGAGAAGGCCTGGTATGAGAAGCTCCAGTGAGAAGGCTGCTGTGTGTAAAGCTACTATGTGAAGCTCCTATGTAAGTTTGTTGTGAGAGGAAGCTGTGAGAGCGAAGCTGTTCAATATAAGCAGGGGTGCCTGGAGCTTAGGCCTCAGTTTGAGAAAGACCTCAGTGTGAGAAGGCCTGGTATGAGAAGCTCCAGTGTGAAGGCTCCTGTGTGTAAAGCTCCTGTGTGAAGATCCTAATGTAAGTTTGTGGTGAGAAGAGGCTCTGTGGCTCTTACCTGCATGAAAAAAGAGGCTCTTACCTGCATGAAAAAGCAACCCAGTGTGGAAGCAAAGAAGGAAGTATAAAGAACTTTATTTGCATTATGGAAACCTTGTTTTTGTAAATACAGTAGAGTCTCACTAATCCAAGCCTCGCTTATCCAAGCCTCTGGATAATCCAAGCCATTTTTGTAGTCAATGTTTTCAATATATTGTGATATTTTGGTGCTAAATTCGTAAATACAGTAATTACAACATAACATTACTGCCTATTGAACTACTTTTTCTGTCAAATTTATTGTATAACATGAAGTTTTGGTGCTTAATTTGTAAAATCATAACCTAATTTGATGTTTAATAGGCTTTTCCTTAATCCCTCCTTATTATCCAAGATATTCGCTTATCCAAGCTTCTGCCAGCCCGTTTAGCTTGGATAAGTGAGACTCTACTGTAGTGCAACTATATTATTTTGCTACCAAGAAAAGCCTTCAAAGGAAGATATAACAACATTGGTCTGTGTGTTTTTGTGTTTTTTTTAATCACTTTTGGCTACCGGTACTGGGTCATGCTGCTGCTAATAGGTTATGGGAAGGGTCTTTTGTTAGTAAGCCCCCTCGCCCAACAGTTAACGGGGCTTCCTTGTGGGCGTGGCAGGTGGCCTTCCTCCTGGATGGAGAGTGGCGACCGCCTTGGTTGCATTTCCACTTTCCACCCCAAGTGTATCTATTTGTGTAGTTTTATTTCGCCTTCCAAGGTGTCCGCAAGGAGAAACTCTTGTGTGTCTGTCCCTGTTCTGTCATTCAAAACAGGGGCGAGAAATAATGAATGACTGTTTCCACTGACCCGTTTTGTCCGTCCTTCCAGAGTCCTCCTTTGGGGCAGACAACGCCTCCCTGCACGAGTTCCAGTCCCACCTGGGCCACTCCTATCAGTGCCGCAACCGGAGCCTCGTCCTCAAGGAGGGCTTCCAGCTGAACATCTTGCGAGAACGCATCCAGGCCTTTGGGCTGCCAAAGGGAGAGTTTGGAGAAGGTGAGACAAAGAAAGACTGCCTTGCATTTTGATACAGCCCCATCCATTCAATGTCCTGATTCTCACCCACATCCTTAACCTCTGTGCTGTTCAATGGGCTGTTTTGTGTTACTTGCCAATTCAGCCAGTCTATTCCTTGCTCCCAAACGAACCCCTGCTTCACTCAAATCCTTAAACAGCCACTAAGTGGGTTGTGATATAATAATTATAAATAATAATAATAATAATAATAAAAGTATATAATTATTACTAGCTGTGCCCAGCCACGCGTTGCTGTGGCTTGTCTGGTGGTGTTGGTCAGAACTTGTTGAGGCTGGATGGCCATCTGTCAGGAGTGCTTGGATTGTGTCCTCCTGCATGGCAGAAGGAAGTTGATCTGGATGATCCTTAGGGGTCACTCCAAACCTTAGGATTGTATGATGATGATGTTGTTGTTATTATTATTCTTATTATTATTATTATTATTAGTAGTAGTAGTAGTAGTATTGAGAGGCTGGGTGGCCATCTGTTGGGAGTGCTTGGATTGTGTCCTGCATGGCAGAATTGGGTTGGACTGGATGGCCTTTAGGGGTGTTTCCTAACTGTCTGATGCTATGATTCGATGTGTATTATTATTGTGCAGATATTGGATGGCCATCTGTCAGGAGTGGTTAGATTGTGTCCTCCTGCATGATATAAGGAAGTTGAACTGGGTGATCCTTAGGGGTATCTGCTAACCTTAGGATTGTATTATTATTATTATTATTATTATTATTATTATTATTATTATTATTATTATTATTGAGAGGCTGGGTGGCCATCTGTTGGGCTGAGTCGGTTGCTAGGGGACCAAGTGGGCGGAGCTTAGCCTTCTAACTGGCAGCAATTGGATAAAAACAATTATTCCTCTCCCTCTAATTAGGACTTTATTTTTCTTTTCTTTTTGTTGTATCAACCTAGAGCCGTGGATGATGGGTTGTGTCGTCAAATTTCGAGGTTGGGGGGCCTGTAGTTTTGTTGTTTTGTGGGTCGCCGTGATGCCATCACTCTTTTATATATATAGATGATGATTATTATTATTATTTACTTTTATCCCACTTTTATTCCACTAATGGGACTCAAAGTGGCATACATAAGAACACAACATTATACAAAAACCCTCATTCCACAACCCAACATATGGACAATAATGCAACACATTATGTAAACCCTAATTACCGTATATACTTGAGTATAAGCCTAGTTTTTCAGCCCTCAGCTTATACTTTTTTAAAAAGTAATTTTTATTGAAATTTCAGAAAAAAGAGGTTTTGGTTTACATAAAAAGTGGGGGAACAATACAAGTATAGGAAAGTAGGAAAGAATATTTAAGAGAAAGAGGGAAAAGAGAGAGAGAGAAAGAGAAATGAAGAGGGGGGGAGTTTGTAACTTCCGTTCTTCTTCCTTCTGTTTAAATACAAGTTTGTTCTTAACTAAATAAGAGTTGAAAAAAGAGTTTTCTTTCCCTCTCCAGGCTTTAAAGTTTCGTAAGATAATCTTCAAAAATTGACCAATCAGTCTTTTTTATTCCACTACCATTATTTTCCTTTAATAAAAATGTTAGTTTATCCATGTCGTTTATTTCCATTGTTTTAATAATCCAGTCCTTTATAAGTATAAGCCCTGGGCTTATACTCGAGTGAGGGTCCTGGTCGGCTTCTATTCAGGTTAGCTTATACTTGAGTATAAAGGTATTCAAAGTTGGACAGTCTTATCTTATTAAAGTCTTATTATTATCTTAAATTAGAGTTTTATATAAATATTCAAAAAAATTTAACCTTCTGATGCCTCAAATAATGCAATTTTATTAATATCTATTTTTATTTTTGAATTTACCCGTATTTATTTTATTTATTTACAGCATTTATATTCCACCCTTCTCACCCCGAAGGGGACCCAGGGCGGATCACATTGCACACATAAAGGCAAACATTCAATGCCATGACATAGAACAGAGACAGAGACAAGACGCAGGCACGGGCTGGCCTCGAACTCATGACCTCTTGGTCAGAGTGATTTGTTGCAGCTGGCTTGCTATCCAGCCTGCGCCACAGCCTGGCCTGCTGCATTTCCTATCCTCGTCTTATACTCGAGTCAATAAGTTTTCCCAGTTTTTGTGGTAAAATTAGGTGCCTCGGCTTATATTCGGGTCGGCTTATACTCGAGTATATACGGGTACATTGATATAAATAAGCATAAAAATAACACACATGTCATTATCAATTTAAAAACTCTATACTTCCGACCACTGAGGTTGTCCTAACACACGAAAACACAAGCTGAACAGTTCAGAGCTCCCGAACTCTGGCCATAGGAGCCTTGAGCCTTATCTGACTGAAGTGACTCTTCTTGTGTGTTATTGGGGAAGGGCCAGTCACGAGTGTCCAGTTTCCCTTCTCATTTACTTTGATGCAAAAAGAATGACCTCTGATGTTTTGCAATAAGAACGATGACCTCAGCCCAGGAAAGGCCTTAGCTTTGGATCTAGTCCAGATAAGGGAACGGCCCAGACCATACTGCTTCTTAAAACCATGGATCATGACCCCCAATGAGGTTCCCTGAGCTCAAGGTTGGGGTCGTGAAATAACTGGGAAGCAGTAAAAGGATTCTGAATGCCTCCTAAGTATTTCTACCAATCCATTAGTAACAGCGTGCAGTGTTTACAATGGACTCCGCTGTATTCTGCAAAAAGGAAAACCAGCCTGTTGAGCCAGCCTTGCTGTTTTATTATTTATTTATTTCCAACATTTATATCCCGCCCTTCTCACCCGAAGGGACTCAGGGCGGCGTACAAAATTGGCAATAATTCAATGCCTACACATAATTAAAACAGCAATGAAAATCCAATTAAAACAATATAAAACATATGATTAAAATCCATTCATCCAAAATCCTCATGCTGTAGCCGTAAATCAGCCCAGGTCGTCTTTATAATTTAATCTTTGAAAGCCTGGGCACATAGCCATGTTTTCAGGGCTTTTCTAAAACTCAAAAGGATTGGGGCTTGCCGTATTTATTATCCGTAAATGTTCGATTCTTATAGCTAGACAGCCATAAAAAATGATTAGGCCAAAAGGGGTCACAAGTGGGAGAAGGTTAAGAAGCCCATTTGGGATCATCTTCTACTCAACTTACTTGTAGTTTTCCTGGCCGGATTTCTTCAGAGGTTTGCCATTGCTTTCCTCCAAAGCAGGGGGGGGGGGGGCCTTCAGGCTGCTTCTGACTTACATACAGTGACCCTAAGGAAGAGATAATAAGACATTTTCTTGGCCAGATTTGTCCAGAAAGGGTTGTCTTTGGCTTCCTGTGAGGCTGAGAGATTGTGACTCTTGGGTTTCTGTTGCTGAGCAGGGATTTGAACCCTAGCCTCCCTCAAACCATGAAACCAGGCTGGCTCTTTGTGTCCTTGTATGAACCAAAGGACTAACCTTGGCAGACCAGTGAGGCGTTATTGTTCTTTTACTATTATTATTATTATTCCTATTACACTATGTAACAATATTTGAAAATTTTTCTGTTCCAGGTTTGGAAGTGTTTTTCCTTGTTTAATTGCACATCCTTTACTTTGAAAGTAGTTGTTCTACTCCAAAAACATTGCCACAAATGATGTTGAACTGGTTGAGACTTTCGTTGAGAAACTAGAGCAAAATGTGCTATAGCAGGATATCTGGCAAGGACAAAGTTTTTACAGTTTAATCAACTTTTTCCAAGATTTTTTGATATAACCAATTAGGAAATTAGGCTCGGGCTGTGGCGCAGGCTGGAGAGCAGCTGCAATGAATCACTCTGACCAGGAGGTCATGAGTTCGAGGCCTGCTCGGAGCCTATGTTTGTCTTGTCATGTTCAATGTTAAAAGGCATTGAATGTTTGCCTATATGTGTAATGTGATCCGCCCTGAGTCGCCTTCGGGGTGAGAAGGGCGGAATATAAATGCTGTAAATAAATAAATAAATAGGAAATGACATTTATAACCCAGGAACAAAAATCGTGTTACAGTGTTATTACCCTCTCTATTTCTATCTTGCTTTTCTCCCTACTGAGGGCAGCTTACAATACCACAATGACACAACCCAATAAATTTTTTAAAATATGGCAAATACAAAAAATTAAAACACTATTGGAAATGGTTAAAAAATACACAAATAACAATTCTCTTTCAAAGTAAATATCTTCTAGTCTACCCAACAGCAGCAGTGTGCCCCTCATCCTCCCCAAAGGCCTGATGTCAACAAAAGGTCTTGACTTGTTTGCAACAGGCCTTGCCATTCCCGTGGCTGTCATTCTGAATCCGGTGGGAACGTGGGGTAATAATAATAATAATAATAATAATAATAATAATACTTTATTTATATCCCGCCACCATCTCCCCATGGGGACTCGGGGCGGCTTACATGGGGCAGTGGCCCAAACAACGTAAGAACAAAATATAAGCAACACAATACAATCACAATATAAAAAGATAAAACAACAATACAATATATCAATATAAACAACAATACAGGATAAAAATTACATTTAAAACACATAAATGGTAAGACCTTCTCCTTCTCTGCTGCTTTGATCCATCCTTCTCCTCCTCATCCACGCTTTTCTTTTCCTTTCCTTGCAGCGGAGGTCTGCCCCGAACAGCGCCGCTCCAGCGCCCTGCCCATCGTGGTGGGGGTCGTCCTGGGCCTCCTCATCCTGATCGTGGTGGTGGCCTTCCTCTTCGGGCGCTGGCGGAAGCGGCCTGGGTACCAGACCCTCTGAGACGCCTTCGTTCCTGCAAAATACGACTTCGGGAGGCAAGAAGCATCCCCTGCCTCGGTACTTCTTCTTCCCTCCTTCCCATCCCTGACACTGCAAAGCCATGGCAAAACTGGGAACAATATATATATATATATATATATATACACACACACACACACACACACACACACACACACACACACACACATACATACACACACACACTTCTCCTGCATCTGAAGAAAATGGATCTGAAGTCATGAGATGAACAAATATAGCAGTGGGGTCAGATTTGATGGGTTTTGCAATACTTTGAGTGTGAAATTCAAGCTCCAAACACCTAGGCCTGGTATGGGCCAACTTCAACCCTCCATCCAGGTGTTTTGGACTTCGACTCCCACCATTCCTAACAGCCTCAGGCCCTTTCCTTTTCCCCCTCGGCCGCTTAAGCGGCCGAGGGGGAAAAGGAAAGGGCCTGAGGCTGTTAGGAATGGTGGGAGTCAAAGTCCAAAACACTCGGACGAAAGTTGGCCAATGCCTGGCCTACGTAAACAAAAGAAAACAGCAATTCCCCTTCATCTTTCTCTTGTTTCTCTTCCTTTGTGAATCCTTTTTGGTCTTTAATCCCCTCTGAATCACTGATCTTGGGCAACGCAGTGCTAAAAATAAATAAAAGAACCAAGATTATTATCTGGGATGGTTTGGAGCCACAGTGTCTTTATTCCTCCGCTGTGCGTCGGCCCAAACGTAAGCATAAGAAGTGACGATTCCCTTGATCCTCCCTCCGAACAAATCCTGCCAATAAGACCCCACGTTTGTTATCCCCATTAAGTCAGAAACAAAGTCCAATGGCCCTGGATTGGTGGTAACCAGAATCCAATTATATTTCTGACATCAAAATCTGAATGTTTTTTCTCTTTTCAAGGAAGATCAGCTTGCATTTTGTACCCACCTTTATTATATTTACAAAATAAGAGATATAATTGGGTTGCTGGAATGGCAGAGTACATGGGCAGCAGACACAGAGAGATTTCCCTCTTTAATAAAATCTTCCTGAACCCATCACTTGACCATAATGTTGGACAAAGCAATTATATCTCTGTGATATTGAAGGCTTTCATGGCTGGAATTATTGGGTTGCTGTGAGTTTTCCGGCCTGTCTGGCCATGTTCCAGAAGCATCCTGTCCGGACGTTTCGCCCACATCTCTTGCAGGCATCCTCAGAGGTTGTGAGGTCTGTTGGAAACCAGGCAAGATGGGTTTATACGAGTATATTTGCGGAATAATGTCCAGAGTGGGGGAAAGAACACTTGTCTGTTGGAGGCAAGTGTGAATGTTGCCATTGGCCACCTTGATTAGCATTGGACAGGAAACAATTGGGGCCAGCTAACACCTCCCAACAAAGGATTTCCCCAGGCAGGATGCAGGCAGGCTTTTGAAACCGCAAGGCTATTCAATACTAATCAAGATGGCCAATTGCAACATTCACACTTTCTTCTCCCACCCTGGACATCATTCTATAGCTACAGTAGAGTCTCACTTATCCAACATAAACGAACCGGCAGAACGTTGGATAAGCGAATATGTTGGATAATAAGGAGGGATTAAGGAAAAGCCTATTAAACATCAAATTAGGTTATGATTTTACAAATAAAGCACCAAAACATCATGTTGAACAACAAATTTGACAGAAAAAATAGTTCAATACACACTAATGCAATGTAGTAATTACTGTATTTATGAATTTAGCACCAAAATATCATGTATTGAAAACATTGACTAAAAAAATGAGTCGGATAATCCAGAACATTGGATAAGCGAGTGTTGGATAAGTGAGACTCTACTGTAATAATAATAATAATAATAATAATAATAATAATAATAATAATAATAATAACTTTATTTTTATATCCCACCCCATCTCCCCAAGGGGACTCGGGGCGACTCACATGGGGCCAAGCCCAACAACATACAATAAAATATACAATATAAAATACAACAATATAAAATTCATAACAATCACAGCAGAGTAATAGATCTACAACACAGTTTCACAGAGTAAAAGCAAGGCCATTGAAAAGAGGAGGTATCATGACACTTCAATTCATGGTCTTGGAGGAGAGGAATAATTATAATTGTGCAATCTATTCAGAGAACTAATCACAAGCGTTGCTGCTGATGAGGTGCAGAAGACTAGGATGTAGGGACAGGTAGGGACTCAATCAACTGTTCATCTCAGTCGAAGGTGGCTTGAAAAAAACAGGTTTTCAATGTTTTTCTGATTTCTCTCGGGAGAGAGTTCCAGAGCCGGGGAGCTATGACCAAAAAGGCCCTCTCTCTCGTCCCCACCAGTCAGGTTTGAGACGAGGGTGGGAACGAGAGTAGGGCCTCCCCAGTGGATTGCAGAGTTTGTGCAGGTTTATAATAGGAGATGCAACCACAAAGACAATAATAATAATAATAATAATAATAAAACTTTATTTATACGCCGCCACCATCTCCCCAACGGGGACTCGGGGCGGCTTACATGGGGCCATGCCCAAAACAATACAATATAAACAGCATATAAAAGAACAACACATCACAACACAATAAACAATAGAATAAATAATAATATCCATTACAAAATAAATCAAGGAAACAATGAAAAACAAGGGCAGACCACATGAACATTAAGTTAAAACTCGGGATGAGAGAGACATAAGAATAAAAACCACAGCCTCGCTTCCAACAGACCTCACAACCTCTGAGGATGCCTGCCACAGATGTGGGCAAATCATCAGGAGAAAATGCTTCTGGAACATGGCCATACAGCCCGGAAAACTCACAGCAATCTCTCTGTGTCTGCTCCCCATCTACTCTGCCATTCCTAAATCCCTTTCACAATCTAACACATTCCCATAACTTCTGCTCTCCCTACTCTGATCATTTTTGGGGATTCCTTAACCTCCTCAGCTCACCCTGTCCTCACAGAGGTAGTCGTGGTCAGCCTATTACTGAAAAAAAAGGAAGGAAAGTAGAGAAGAAGGGAATTCTATGGCATCCAGTTTATTTTAGCAGGAGCTTTCCAAAGGATTCCAATCCACTTCCTCAGCCACTCATGAAATGCTAATAAGATAATCCTTGGTTTGGATATTGTCCTCCGTAAATACATGTGGGGAAGTGGACCAAAACCAACCAAAATTCAGAATAAGTTATTTTCTGTCAGCCCTCCATATTGGCAGCTTTACCTTTACCTCTGAAGGAATCTCTAGGTTCTCCGGCACAACTGTATGATTGACATGTGCCGGAAGATAGTCAAAGAGTTGCACAGCCAAACCCAGTGAATGTGGAGGACTGGTTGTAGTCTTCAGGGGCCTATAAGAGTCTCCCGTTAAGTTTCTCTTGTCCCCAACTCTAGTTCCTTCATTTGGGAGCAGATGAAGAGTTCAGTACAAGAAGAGCTGCAAAGCATAGGAAGTATAAAGCCGGTAGAAATAGTAGGTTCCTGCCTATCAAGGTTGGAGCCACAAGCCTTCAAATTCCAAAACATTAGTTGGCAAAGAGATCTGTATAAATATAGAGGGTGCCCATTTCGACACTGACCCAGGGCTGGTTCAAGATTAAAATAATGAGCAGAATTCATTACAGTGGTTACGAATGCGGAACCAAGCGTGACTCATTCATGAGTGGTTTGCAGTAATGACCCTGATGTGTTCCCTAGTGACGCCTGTGGAGGCTGGTCAGCAGCTCTTTGGATGGATTCATTCCTGTTTAATGGGAAGCAGCTGATGGATATTCCCTCCCCAGCTCACAAACGTAACTTCAGTGGCTCAGCCAATGATAGATATTTCTTTCAACCACATAACGACCGAATTTGGAGCTGAAAGAGAAATCCAGTTACATAACTTCGATAGCCATATACTTGAAAGAGATAGCCAGTTAAATAACTTCAGTGGTTAAGAAGCTGAAAGAGAAATTCAGCCAATGCGAATTTTCTCGATGAAATTTTGATGGTTATGTAGTTGAAGGAGAAATTCATTTATGGAACTCAGGTGGTTATGTAGTTGAAACAGAAATTGAGCCAATGAGGGGTTTCTCCTTCAACAACACAACCACAAAACTTGGGTAGTTATATAGCTGCAAGAGCGCTAGTTATGTAACTTCAGTGGTCATGTAGTTGAAAGAGAGATCCAATTACGCAGCTTCAGTAGTTATGGAGCTGAAAAGAGATCCAGCCAATGAAGGATCACTCTTTCAGCTACATAACCAATCTTTTCTGTTTCTGTGGTTGAAAGAGAGAGCCACTTAAACAACTGTTATGTAGTTGAAAGAGAGATTCAGCCAGTGTAGGATTTCTCGTTCAGCTACATTACCACCAATCTTTGGTGTTTCTGTGGGCTAAAGAGACAGCCAGTTGAGTAACTTCAGTGGTCATTGAGTTGAAAGAGAGATCCAGCCTTTGTGTGCCCCCTTGTATTGCTATCAACCCCTCAGTGCGGACGCCAGGGCATCCCGTATCTGGACCGCTTCGGGGTCTTCTTCCCCATCCTCCTCCTCCTCCAAAGGATATTCTTCCCATTGGTCGCTCTCTTCTTCTTCGTCTTCCTGCTCCTCCATCCAGGATGGTTGGAAGAGGTCCCCTCGGGCCTCACAGACGTTATGGAGTGTGCAGCAGGCGGCGATGAGGGTTGGCAGGAAGGCCACGTCGGTGTCGTTGCGCTTGGTGAGGCAGCGCCACCGACCCCGCAGCCGTCCGAAGGCCACGCCGACCACCGTCCGCGCGGCTGCTGCGTACTCGTTGAAGCGCTGCTGCCGAGGAGCCAGGTCCCGGCCTCGTTCCCGGTAGGGCCGCATGAGCCACGGCAGGAACGGATAGGAGCGCCCGCCCAGCAGATAAACAGGGACGGGGACCCCACCGATGTCTTGGGCTCCACCGGGAAAGAGCTGACCCTCTTGGCCCTGCCGGTAGAGCTCTGACGTCCGCAAGACGTGTGCTTGGGCCACGCCACCGGGGCAGCCCACGTTGATGTCCCAGAAGCAGCCCCGCGAGTCCACGGCCGCCTGCAGCACCACCGAGTGCCACCCGCGGGGGTTGCAGTACCCGGCGGGGTCCTCGTTGGGGGCGCGGATGGGGACGTGGAGGCACTCCAGGGCGCCGGCCATCTGCGGCAAGGGGAAGCCGTTCCCGGCGGCGACTTGTCTGGCCTCGGGCGGGCGGACAAAGGCGGGCGTGAGCAGGGCCACCAGGGCCTCGCAGACGTCGCGCAGGACCTTGCAGACGGTGGAGCGGGAGACGCCGAAGAGCTGCTCCACGGCCCGGAACTCGGTGCCGGCCCCCAGGCGCCACAGGGTCAGGGCCAGGCGCACGTCGGCCGGGATGGCGCGGCGCATGTTGGTGTCGCGGCGGCGGATGGCGGCCTGCAAGCGGGCGCAGAGGAAGTCGAAGGTGGGCGGGGAGAGGCGGAAGTGCTGGGCCCACTCCTGCGGCGGGAAGGCCTTGAGCCGCACCGTCTCCCAGAAGGCCGAGCTGCGGGCCTTGGTCCACAAGCGGCGCTCCCTCAGCAGCCGGGACAGGCCCTCGTTGCCGTGGAGACCGCCCTCCTGGCCCAGGGCACGGCACAGCCACAGCAGGGCGAAGCTTCGGCGGGAGCGGGCCTGGGCTCGGCGGTGGCGGGCAATGCGGCGGCGCCTGGCCTCCTCCCTCAGCCTCCGCCCACGCTGCAGCCTCAGGAACTGCAGCAAACACAGGGCCACGGCCCCACGGCTGAGGGCCGGCAGCACCTGGGAACTCTCCTCAGCGCCCTCAGGGCCATTGGGGGCCGGGCAAGATGGCTGCTGAGGAGAAGTGGCCGCCATTTTGTCCCTTTGGTCAAAGTCATGAAGAGAAGGATGGATGGATGAAGAATCAAAGTGCGCCTGCGCGACGCCGCCACTGGAACGGCCTCCCTCCCGCCGAGTGCGCACGCGCAGGGGCTTCACACAAGCCAGGCCTGTGTGAGAGGAATGAGCAGGCTTCGCGCACGCGCACAAGAGCCGAATTCCCCTCCGCTTAGTTACAACGCCGCGCGCATGCGTAGAGAATGCCACTGAACGTAGCCAAAGCTAGCCTGCTTTGTGTGAGAGACCTGAACAGGCTTCGCGCATGCGCACAAGAGGCGAATTGCCCTCCGCTTAGTCAGGCCGCCGCGCGCATGCGTGTAGAGAACGCCACTGAACGTAACCAAAAACGAATACTTCTAGAACATGGCCATACAGCCCGGAAAACATACAATAACGCTGTGATCCCGGCCATGAAAGCCTTCGACAACACTAGCCTGTTTTGTTTGAGACGATTGAACAGGCTTCGCGCACGCGCAAAAGAGCCGAATTCCCCTCCGCTTACAGTCACAACGCCGCGCGCATGCGTGTAGAGAATGCCACTGAACGTAGCCAAAACTAGCCAGGCCTGTGTGAGAGGATTGAACACGCTTCGCGCACGCGCACAAGAGCCGAATTCCCCTCCGCTTAGTCACACCGCCGCGCGCATGCGTGTAGAGAATGCCACTGAACGTATTTGTGTGAAAGCATTGAACAGGCTTCGAGCATGCGCACAAGAGCCGAATTCCCCTCCGCTTAGTCACACCGCCGCGCGCATGCGTGTAGAGAATGCCACTGAACGTATTTGTGTGAAAGCATTGAACAGGCTTCGAGCATGCGCACAAGAACCGAATTCCCTCTGCTTACACGTCCACACCTCCGCGCGCATGCGTAGAGAATGCCATTGAACATAGGCCAAGGAATGCAGAAGGCCTCAAAATCCGGCCAGGCTAGATGAGTACTCACTGAGCATGCGCGGAACTGAGATTTCCCCTGAACAGCCCTCAGCGCGCATGCGCAGAGCTCACAGTGCATGAGAGCGGAAGCTTCTTCGCTTTTCCCAAAATGGCGGCGTCCTCAACGCTGGAGGGCCTCTTGGTCCCGCACATCCTCCCCGCGCAGTGCTACGATGAGCTCCTCGTCCGCTTCAACCTCTTGCACAGTGAGTCGCCTCCTCGCCGCCTCCGCCCCGCAGCACAAAGTCAGGGATCCCGGGGTCGCTCGGGGGACGCGCGGCCTTGACGGAAGTGCCCAATGAGGGCGGCCATCTTGATGAAGGGCGCCATTGTGCGTCTGCCATCTTTGCCCACAGCCGGAAATGCCTAGGCGGCCATTTTGGCAGCAGCGGAAGTTTCGTCATCGCACCATTTCCCCGCTTTTTGAGGAAGGAGCAATTTCCCCTGCTCCAACCTGGCAAAACCATTCCATTTTAAACTTGCTTATGTAGTATATAGTACAGTAGGATTTGTATTTTCTTCTTTAATGTTTTTTCGGCTACCATGAATTTTTTGATGGTATGAAGCGCCGTAGAAATACTGCAGATCAGACGTGGAAGCCACTTAGCGCCATTTTGGTTTTGGGCGGAAGTGTTTCGCCTTCTATGTTCAAAGTTCATTTTACACCTAAAGGAATTAGAAACTTCTCTCGCTTTTTCTCCGTTTTTTAAAAAACCACCACCAATTATTTCTTATTATTTTCTTATTTGTACATCCCACTTTACCTTCAAATTGTAACAGTGACTCTCAATTTAAAACACTTAGTTGCTGTGAGTTTTCCAGGCTGTCTGGCCATGTTCCAGAAGCATTCTCTCCTGACGTTTCGCCCACATCTGCAGCAGGCATCCCCAGAGGTTGTGAGGCCTGTTGGAAACTTAGCAAGTGGGATTTAGATATCTGTGGACGGTCCAATCAAGGCCAGCTAACACCTCCCAGCAAAGGATTCCCCCAGGCAGAAAGCAGCCAGGCTTTGAAGCTGCAAGGCCATTCAGTGCTAATCAAGCTGGCCAGTTGCAACAGTCACACTTGCCTCAGGCAAACAAGAATTCTTTCTCCCACCCTGGACATTATTCCACAGATATATATACAGTAGAGTCTCACTTATCCAACATAAACGGGCCGGCAAAATGTTGGATAAGCGAATATGTTGGATAAACAGGAGGGATTAAGGAAAAGCCTATTAAACATCAAATTAGGTTATGATTTTACAAATTAAGCACCAAAACATGTTATACAACAAATTTGACAGAAAAAGTAGTTCAATACACAGTAATGTTATGTTGTAATTACTGTATTTACAAATTTAGCACCAAAATATCACGATTTATTGAAAACATCGACTACAAAAATGCGTTGGATAATCCATAACGTTGGATAAGCGAGTGTTGGCTAAGTGAGACTCTACTGTATATATATAAGCACTACTTGCCTAGTTTCCAACAGACCTCACAACCTCTGAGGATGCCTGCCATAGATGTGGGTGAAACGTCAGGAGAGAATACTTCTGGAACATGGCCACACATCCCGGAAAACTCACAGCAACCCAGTGATTCCAGCCATGAAAGCTTTCAACAACACATTTATTGTTGTTGTTATTTATATCCCATTTTACCAAATTGGGACTTAGATGTGAAGCCTTTATCCTTGTTTTTCATTCATGAAGTTGACTGACCTCAAGAAAGTATTCCATAAAGTATCATCGGCATGATCAAAAGGTGGCTGATCCCTTTTTTTTGCCCTTTTCTCTCCTGTAGTTCCCTGCCTCAAAATCTTAATCAGTAAAGGCCTCGGATTCGCCATCGTCGCTGGCTCCCTCATGGGTAAGCACTTGGCATGTATGCTTAATTTGGGTGCATCTACACCAGGCATGGGCAAACTTGGGCCCTCGAGGTGTTTTGGACTCCAACTCCCACCATTCCTGACAGCCTCAGGCCCTTTCCTTTTGCCCCTCGGCCGCTTAAGCTTATTATACTATGCTAATAATATAATATGTTGTATGTGCGTATAATATTAATATTATAATGTGATACAATATAATAATAATACAATATTATAATGGCATATTTATATTACATGCAATATTACTAATAATATTAAAATATAGTGTTATAGTACAATATAGTAATATGTAATGCTTATATTGTGCTATGTTAATAATATAATATATTGTATGTACAATATATAATTGTAATATATTGTATGTACAACTTGTAAGCCACCCTGAGTCCCCTTCAGGATGAGAAAGGCGGGATATAAATGTCACTAATAAATAAATAAATAAAATATATTGAAGCTAAGGCCCTATATAGACAAGGCAATAGTGCTAGGCTCTTGTATTCCCGAAGAACAGAAAACAAACCACTCCAGTTGCCTGAGAGGGGCCCAAGGCCTTGGAAGTTTATTAAAGATAGATGGGGCTTCCAGTGCTTGGGGAAGAAATGAACATTTTGGGAGGGTTATGACCCAGTGGCGAAGTGTGTTAAAGCGCTGAGCTGCTAAATTTGCAGACCAAAAGGTCCCAGGTTCAAATCCCGGGAGCAGACTGAGCGCCCGCTGTTAGCTCCAGCTTATTTATTTATTTATTTCCAACATTTATATCCCGCCCTTCTCACCCGAAGGGACTCAGGGTGGCGAATCACCCGAAGGGACTCAGGGCTAGCTTCTGCCAACCTAGCAGTTCGAAAACATGCCAATGTGAGTAGATCAATAGGTACCGCTCAGGCGGGAAGGTAACGGCGCTCCATGCAGTCATGCCAATGGCCACATGACCTTGGAGGTGTCTGCGGACAACGCCGGCTCTTCAGCTTAGAAATAGAGATGAGCAACAACCCCCAGAGTTGGTCACGACTGGACTTAACGTCAGGGAAACCTTTACCTATGCAGAACCAGTGACCCTGGAGACAGCACCAGCAACAACAGCAACCACTACCAGCTCCTAGGAATTTCTCTCCCAGCATGGGATTCTGGGTGCTTCAGCATAACACCTGACCCTCTGAATCTCCGTGCTGGACTCACCCTGGCCTTGTTTCTCCCCCTTTCCTGCAGTGAAGCTGCCCCAGATCGCCAAGATCCTGGGGGCCCGGAGTGCGGAGGGGCTGAGCTTCAACGCCATTTTGCTGGAGCTCATGGCCATCACTGGAACCATGGTCTACAGCGTCTCCCGCAGCTTCCCCTTCAGGTAACAATAACGCACAACATGGGCCTCCCTTGAAGGGTCTCAAAGCAGGATTGACAGACTAGGAACCAGCCCACCCACCTTATAGAATCATCGAGTTGGAAGAGACCTCATGGGTCATCCAGTCCAACCTTGTTCCTTTCTAATCCCAGCCTGATCCAAAGGGACCTTATGGGGAGGGAATGCAGCCTTTCTTTGACTGGTTCCCTTTGGAAGCCTTGGACTGTAGCTCCCATAATCCAGCTTCCCTCCATCACAAAGAATGGATGGTGAGGATCAGCAAATGTAGCCTTATACACCCCAGAAGCAGAATCATGAGATAAGGGCATAATTGTTAGTCGAAAACGGATGGCTTTCTGGGCTGCTTTTCATCCAAAAAGGGCCTCTGGAATAAATTGCAAATTTCAGATTCCCTTGGGTATTCCATTTTAACAATATGACTCACAAAACTGGCTATTTTGGGCCCTAAGTGCCTTGTTTTGAAACATAAGAAATGGCTTCCAGGTCCTGTTGTTAAAAAAAGGTCTTTCTTGGACCTAAATGAAGACCTAAATGTGGCAAAATGGACCATGATGCCCACTAGATTGAATTCAGGGGGCAAAACATAGATTTTTCAAATACACTTATCCAACACTCGCTTATCCAACGTTCTGGATCATCCAGCACATTTTTGTAGTCGATGTTTTCAATACATCATGATATTTTGGTGCTAAATTCGTAAATACAGTAATTACTACATAGCATTACTGCGTATTGAACTACTTTTTCTGTCAAATTTGTTGTCTAACATGATGTTTTGGTGCTTAATTTGTAAAATCATAACCTAATTTAATGTTTAATAGGCTTTTCCTTAATCTCTCCTTTTTATCCAGCATATTCGCTTATTCAACGTTCTGCCGGCCCGTTTACGTTGGATAAGTGAGACTTTACTGTATTTTAATGGTATTTTTGTTTACAGTGAGTGGGGTAGGGGAGCAGTTCCCAATTCCAAACAGTTACCTAATAGTTTTTAACTGGGAATTTTTTAATACTGTTTATACAGTAGAGTCTCACTTATCCAAGCTAAACAGGCCGGCAGAACTTTGCATAAGCGAATATCTTGGATAATAAGGAGGGATTAAGGAAAAGCCTATTAATCATCAAATTAGGTTATGATTTTACAAATTAAGCACCAAAACATCATGTTATACAACACATTTGACAGAAAAAGTAGTTCAATAAACATTAATGCTATGTAGTAATTACTGTATTTACGAATTTAACACCAAAATATCATGATACATTGAAAACATTGACTACAAAAATGCCTTGGGTAATCCAGAACCTTGGATAAGTGAGTCTTGGATAAGTGAGACTCTACTGTATGTGTATGTATATGTGTGTGTGTGTGTGTGTATATATATATATATATTCCTGCTTTAGTGTTTGCATATTTGTATATTTTAAATTGTATGTGATGCTTTTATGTTAAGGCACTTTGATGTTAAGTAGGGTATAAATAATAATAATAATAATAATAATAATAATAATAATAATAATAATAATAATAATAATAATAATGTAATATGAAATCCAGCATATACATCTCATTTGCCATGTCATACTATGTCTTTGTTTCAATAATAATAATAATAATAACAACAACAACACTTGGGAAGTGTTTGACTTGTAATTTTGTGATACGAAATCCAGCGTATCTATCTTGTTTGCTGTGTCATAATAAAATAATAATAATAATAATAATAATAATAATAATAATAATAATAATAATAATAATAATAATGGAACTCCCTCCCCAGGGATATTAGGTTGGCTCCTTCTCTTTCGTCCTTCAGGAAAACTGAAGACTGAAGACTTGGATGTTTTGGTTGGCGTTTGGTTAGACAGTCACTGGATGATCAGCCTCAGCTGGCATTTTAATTCTATCCTGAATTTTATTAGGTCCCCATCACTTATGTACTTCAACTTATTATGTTATTCCTATTTTGCTGCTGCAGTTCCTCCACCGATGCAGACGACAGAACTGTACCTGGTTGACTGATATTTTAATGGTTGTAAACTCTTGTTTTTAGTGTATTCCTGTTTTATCTTTTGTGTATTAATTGTATTTATGCCTCTGCTTTTCTCCCCTTGACAGTGCCTGGGGGGAGGCCCTCTTCCTCATGGTGCAGACCATGGCGATCGGGTTCCTGGTGCAACATTTTGGGGGACACACGGGGCGAGGTATGTTTGGGAACGATGGGGTCTTGGATGGAGAGATGGTTAAGCAGTTAGGCATGAGCAAATTTCATCCCTCCAGGTGTTTTGGACTTCCAACTCCCAAGCCTTTCAGTTCATTTGTTAATGTATATATTTGCTAACCTGTATTCTATGTGTCAGTTTGGTTTGGGAAGGGGTTATGGACATGTCACTGTACTGAGCATGTTCAGACTCAGTACTCCATTTTGTAGTCAGTCTGTTTTACACCTCAGTGGAGGTGGATGCATGCATGTTACTGTTTGGACTTAAATACAGAAATATGCTTATGAACTTCAGTGAGTACAACTATACTTAAAAACTACGGACTATTGATTAAGAATGATACCCTGTGTACTCAACACAGAGAAGCTACATCCTATCTGTAACTGTGGAGCTCTGATGGTGCAGTGGGTTAAACCCTCGTGCCGACAGGACTGATGACTTGAAGGTTGGGTTGCCGACCTGAAGGTTGCCAGTTTGAATCCAACCCAGGGAGGATGCAGATGAGCTTCCTCTGTCAGGGCCAGCTCCCCATGCGGGGACATGAGAGAAGCCTCCCACAAGGATGGTAAAAACATCCGGGCTACCCTTGGGTAATGTCTTTGCAGATGGCCAATTCTCTCACACTTGTAGTTTCTCAAGTCACTCCTGACACGAAAAAAAAACTTGTAATTAAACTTCAATAAGAAATATGCCTGTATGGTGAATTAATACAAGATTTTTACGAGTAAACAAGATACAGTAGAGTCTCACTTATCCAACACTCGCTTATCCAACATATTTTTGTAGTCAATGTTTTCAATACATCATGATATTTTGGTGCTAAATTAATAAATACAGTAATTACTAAATAGCATTACGATGTATTGAACTACTTTTTCTGTCAAATTTGTTGTATAACATGATCTTTTGGTGCTTAATTTGTAAAATCATAACCTGATGTGATGTTTAATAGGCTTTTCCTTAATCTCTCCTTATTATCCAAGATATTCGTTTATCCAACATTCTGCCGGCCTGTTTACGTTGGATAAGCGAGACTCTACTGTACGTTATTTTTCAAAGAAGACTCTGTTTTTAATCTCTGAATGCATACTTTAAACTAAAAGGTTTTTAAAGGGAGTGTATATGTTTTGGGCAATTGCAACTGCAATTTCAACTTTAGAGAAACAACCATCCTCTGCTAACCATATATATTTTTGCAGTGGCATGTTTTTGTCTTTGGCAGTTCAAAGACATGGTTCTTCAGTCTAACAGCTGAGTTGCCTGTGTGCCATTACATGAATGCCTGTGTTCAAAGGGTTGACTTCTAATAAGCTCATGCTTTTCTTGACTAATGGTTTTCAAAAGGTGGTCTCCATATGTTCATGGAGATGCACATTTGCCAAACAGATAGGACATTATTTCCCCTTTTTAACAAAGTTATGTTTGTTGTGGTAATCTCCGAGCGGTTAGACTCAATTTAACCCTCTCTGGGGGAGATTCCACCAAAAGGCAGCAGAGTAGCAAAAGCAAAAGCTTTCAAATTTATTTATTTATTTACAGTATTTATATTCCGCCCTTCTCACCCTGAAGGGGACTCAGGGCGGATTACAATGAACACATATATGGCAAACATTCAGTGCCAACAGACAAACAACATATATAGACAGACACAGAGGCATTTAACTTTTTTCCCCCCCCAGCTTCACGATTCCGGCCACAGGGGGAGCTGTTGCTTCACCGTCCAGTAGTGGCTGTACTTCCTCATTCCTTTCCTCATGTTTTGCTGGCAGTTTTATGATGTTGTAAATTAGTTAAATTAGCCTCCCGCATAAAGCGTACCTAAATTTCCCTACTTGACAGATGCAACTGTCTTTCGGGGCTGCATAGGTCAACAGCAAGCCAGGCTATTTAATGGTCGGGGGCTTAACCCGACCCGGGCTTCGAACTCATGAGCTCTTGGTCAGTAGTGATTTATTGCAGCTGGTTACTAGCCAGCTACGCCACAGCCCGGCCCAAATGCAACAGTTACTTACACGGGGTGAGCAAAGAGAAGCCTTTGACTTAGGATTGCAATGGACTGCAGAGTCTCAGTAAAAGTTCAAAAGGTATTTATTCAGGTAAAAAGAACTCCATTGTAGATAGAAAGGCTTGGGAGCTGTCTAGTCTACTCTAGACTGGTTTCTAAGGAAAAATAAGAAAGGAAAGGAGAGACAGCAAGATGCTGCTTGTTAGGAAGAAGAACAAAGGGAGAAGAGACTGAACCAAAATGGTTCCAACCTCATGGTCCAGTTTATTGGGGCCATAAAAGACATTCTGACCAATGAGAAGTTAGTGTCCCTAAAGATTCACATTTCTACTAACTTCAAAGTAAGGGATGTGACGTAAACAGGATACAAAGTATCCTGTGAAACAAAGTAAAGCCTATCTAGGCATGCTTTGGAAAACAGGGAAAGGATTCCCTCAATCTAACTCTATCATCTATCTAACGAGTAGTCCAGGGTGATTCCCAACAATGATTATGATTTATTTCCAAAGGGATGTGTGCCCAGAGACTGGGCGCAGTTATGTCCAATACTAATGGCCTATATTGTGGGAGTTGAAGTCCAAAACACCTGGAGGGACGAAGTTTGCCCATGCATGCATGACAAGGTGGATGTTGGAATCGTCCTGGGCCTGCCCTGTATAAAAAAGGCCACCATTCCTTCCTTGCAGGTGTCTCCTTCCTCCTCGTCTACCTGAGCCTCCTCTCCTTCCTCCTCTCCTCGTTTACTCCTCCGGCCCTGGTAACCGCCCTCCAGGCCTCCAACATGCCAGCCGTGGTCATCAGCAGGGTAGGTCAGCAAAGGTCTTCTGGAGAGGGGCTATCTTTGTCCTTCTAGGCGTTTTGGACTGCAACTCCCACCATTCCTGACAGCCTGTCAGGACCCTGGCTGCAGAGCACCAATAACCTTACACAGAGGCCAGTCTCTATCTAATATCTTTATTAAAGAAATATATAAAATCAATAAAAACAAGTGAAGAATATAGTTCAGAAGCAGACCTTTCAGATAAGGTCAAATATACTCCAGAAATGTATTGTCCAATATAAGATATTAGAGTTCAAAGTTTTAATCCACTTGACCGAAACACACACTTTGCCAAGCAATAGTGTGGGGAAATAACAGAGTCTTTAAAGTCCAATGAAGCTTGACAACAAGGCTGGAAATAAACTTGATTCTCGACTAGATCCGTGACTGGAGGCAAGACGAACATGAACCATGAAACAGAGTCCGTGGTAAAACCGTGAGACAAGGCAAGGCTTGAAGCTTGATCCGGGAAGCAAGGAACTGGGCTTACGAAGTCCACACACAATCTCTCTCCTCAAGCTGATCAATTGACTCCGCAAAGTATCCCTCGCGCCAAACACCTATATTGGGTCTCGTTTTCCCGCCAACAGAACACTTTCCCTAGAGAACGAGAAGCGAAACCCAACTCTGTCCAGATGCATGACTCCTTAGAATTTCCCAAGGGAAGCAGACCTAATCAGCCATTTGTTTGGCAGCGATTCTCAGGCTTCTGCGATTAGCCTCCCTGACTCCCCTATCTTTAGAATAATTTTCCCTCCTGGAAAACGGGGGGGAGTTCTGCCCAAGGCCTGTTTGGCTGAATTCTTGTGGGCAAACATCAACATCCTGCAGGTGAAGAGGCTCCGGCTCTTGCTGAACCGGCGAAAATCCCATGTTTTCCTCTTCGTCTGCCACAATAGTACTAGGAACAGGACTACAAGGCCCATGAGTCATCACACAGCCTCAGGCCCCTTCCTTTTCCCCCTCGGCCGCTTAAGCGGCCGAGGGGGAAAAGGAAGGGGCCTGAGGCTGTCAGGAATGGTGGGAGTTGCAGTCCAAAACACCTGGAGGGACAAAGATGGCCTATTAGACCTTTGCTTTCTCCTCCTCTCCCTCCTGCAGCTCTTGCAAGCGGCCACCAACTACCGCAACGGCCACACCGGGCAGCTCTCGGCCATCACGGCCTCCTTGCTCTTCGCGGGGTCCCTGGCGCGGATATTCACCTCCATCCAGGTAGGATGCGCCTCTGTATCCGAGAAGGGATAACTTTGTGTCGTCGAAGGCTTTCATGGCCAGAATCACTGGGTTGCTGTTGAGTTTTCTGGGCATGTCCCAGAAGCATTCTCTCCTGATGTTTCACCCACATTAGTGGCAGGCATCCTCAGAGGTTGTGAAGTTGTCTCTTCCTTTGGAGGCTTTACTTGGTAGCAAAATAATATGGTTGCACTGTTTACAGAAAAACAAGGTTTCCATAACGCAAATGAAGTTCTTTATACAGTAGAACAGGGGTCCCCAAACTTTTTAAACAGATCCTTCGGACCGTTGGAGGGCCGGACTATAGTTGGCCATTGAGCAATAATAATAAATAATAATAATGACAACAACAATAATAATAATAAAAAAGAGGGTTGGAAGAGACCCTTTGGGCCATTTAGTCCAACCCCCTTCTGCCTTTATGCACCAAAAGCACAAGCAAAGCACCCCCAACAGATGGCCACCCAGCCTCAATGATGATGATAATAATAATAATAATAATAATAATAATAATAATAATAATAATAATAATAATAAAGAGGGTTGGAAGAGACCGCTTGGGCTATTTAATCCAACCCCCTTCTGCCTTTATGCACCAAAAGCACAAGCAAAGCACCCCTGACAGATGGCCACCCAGCCTCAATGATGATGATGATGATAATAATAATAATAATAATAAATATAATAATAATAATAATAATAATAATAATAATAATAATAATAAATAATAAAGAGGGTTGGAAGAGACCGCTTGGGCCATTTAGTCCAACCCCCTTCTGCCTTTATGCACCAAAAGCACAAGCAAAGCATCCCCAACAGATGGCCACCCAGCCTTAATGATGATGATGATGATAATAATAATAATAATAATAATAAAAAGGGTTGGAAGAGACCGCTTGGGCTATTTAGTCCAAACCCCTTCTGCCTTTATGCACCAAAAGCACAAGCAAAGCACCCCTGACAGATGGCCACCCAGCCTCAATGTTAATAATAATAATAATAATAATAATAATAATAATAATAATAATAATGGTTGTAAGAGAAGAGGAGACCCTTTGGGTTATTTAGCCTAACCCCCTTCTGCCCTTGTGCCATGGGGGCCAGATAAATGGCTTTGATGGGCCGCATCCAGCCCCCGGGCCTTAGTTTGGGGACCCCTGCAGTAGTTTTGGGGACCCCTCACTTATCCAACATAAATGGGCCGGCAGAATGTGTCAGAGTAATTTACGCAGCGCAGCAGTAGTTGTATGAATCAGTGGAGTGCAGAACGAAGAGACATCCAGAGACTTTGGTAAAACTATATACAAAGTTTTACTGTACAAGACAAACAGACTTGCAGACAATAGACACAGGACTTGACACAACTCAGAAGAGAACAGAACTGAACTGATGCAATCAGTAATGCACACACACTTGTGTCTGGACACTCCCCAGTTCCAGCCACACATCCAGGTCATCACAGCTTCTCAGTAATTAACTCTTTACAGACTATAGTACACTCTGGATGATGCAGTCAGTATGCAATACAAATCAAGACACAAATTGCATTTAAACACTACCAATACACAAATCCCACATTAACAGAATGTTGGATAAGTGAGTATGTTGGATAATAAGGAGGGATTAAGGAAAAGCCTATTAAACATCAAATTAGGTTATGATTTTACAAATGAAGCACCAAAACATCATGTTTTACAACAAATTTCACAGAAAAAGTAGTTCAATACGCAGTAATGCTATGTAGTAATTACTGTATTTATGAATTTAGCACCAAAATATCACAATGTATTGAAAACATTGACTACAAAAATGTGTTGGATAATCCAGAATGTTGGATAAGTGAGACTCTACTGTACTTCTTTCTCTGCTTCCACACTGGGCTTCTTTCTCATGCAGATAAACAGCTTCGCTCTCACAGAGCCTCCTCTCACAATGAACTTGCACAGGAGCTTCACACAGCAGCCTTCACACTGGAGCTTCTCACACTGAGGCCTACTAAGCTCCAGGCACAGCTGCTTACATTGAAATGCAGCTTTTGCTGTATCATTGCATCTATTTAACCCTTTCAGTGCTTTACTCACATTTTTAAAAAAATATTTTTTATTACATTACTATTAATTTTGTTACAAAGGAAAGAAAAATCTTTACAATTCATATAATTAATTCTTTTCCTTCCCCCAGAGTTCTACCCGTTGTGCTCCCCATCACCGGAGTCCATTTCTTTATAGTCCAACCAGAACCTCATTTCTTCTGGTGGGGGTTGATTCCCATCTTCCCTCCTTAATGTTTCTTCAATAAATTTCTTCCATATACAGTACAGTAGAGTCTCACTTATCCAACACTCGCTTATCCAACGTTCTGGATTATCCAACGACGCATTTTTGTAGTCAATGTTTTCAATATATCGTGATATTTTGGTGCTAAATTCATAAATACAGTAATTACTACATAGCATTACTGCGTATTGAACTACTTTTTCTGTCAAATTTGTTGTATAACATGATGTTTTGGTGCTTCATTTGCAAAATCATAACTTAATTTGATGTTTAATAGGCTTTTCCTTAATCCCGCCTTATTATCCAACATATTTGCTTATCCAACATTCTGCCGGCCCGTTTATGTTGGTTAAGTGAGACTCTACTTTAAAAATCATTTTTCTTCCTTAGGCCTTTTTTGACATTTAAATTGCATGTTAATTTATCATTTATTGCTAATTTCCAAATTTCCTTGTACCAATCTATTTTAATTTCCACCTCCCCTTTCCAATTTCTTGCTATTAATAATCTTGCAGCCGTTAGCAACATTGTTACCAAATTCTTTTCATTTTCTTTCCATTCATCTGTATTATAGATAATAGTAGTCGCTGGGTTTGTATTTTTTTCATCATGATACTCTCTCTTTCTACTATGACCTTTCCCCAAAAACTCCGTACATACTTACATTCCCACCACATATGAATATATGTCCCCCTTTCTTGACAACCCCTCCAACATTTTTCTGAACAGCTCTTATCCATATTACCGTCTTTCCCCAAAAATAAGACAGTGTCTTATATTAATATTTGCTCCCAAAGATGCTCTAGGTCTTATTTTCAGGGGATGTCTTATTTTTCCATGAAGAAGAATTCACATTTATTGTTGAACAAAAAAATGAACATTTATTATATACTGTACAGTAGTTGTCATCACAAACCAGCATAACCAGGCAAACTGTGAATCCTATCAAGAATGTCTTGTTACTACCAATATTTCCATGTACAACACTCTATGGTATGTACATTTACTGATCCTGCAGGCTCTCGTGTTCTGTTTGCCGGGTATGCTTCCAAACAAAAACTTTGCTAGGTCTTACTTTCAGGGGAGGCCTTATATTTAGCATTTCAGCAAAACCTCTACTACGTCTTATTTTCAGGGGATGTCTTATTTTAGGGGAAACAGGGTATGTATCTTTATTGGGGTCAAATACTACTTCCATACTATCTTGTAGTAGTTTTCTTTTATTCTAATTGATAAATTTTTGAGATGCCTTGCTTTCCATAATTTTTCCCAATTTCTTTCTCCTACCTTTACTCACATTTTTGTAATTAAAAATACGTAGTTAATGTTTAATATTTCTGACACACCCATGCTCTGGAGAGGTGGAATCCTCCAGAGCAGCTGAAAACCAGCCTCCTCCCTCTTCCTTATGGCATCATTTCAAATACTTAAACAGTGCTGTCATGTCCCCTCTCAACCCAATTCTTGGGAGAGATTTCCTTTTCTTCTTTTCCTCGGATCCTGCCCCAAGGGCTGGGCGGAGGGAGGCCTGGTTGCCACTTTGGGTGCAGCCTTTGCCCCAGGAGGAGGAGGAGGAAGGCGGCTTCGTCATCTCCTTAGAGAGAGCTGTAGTCCTAGAAGGAGCCTTGAGCCAGCAGTGTGATGCTGCAACTGAGGGCGAAGGCCATCCCAGCCTGCAGTTATAGAATATTTTCCAAAACTTATTGTAATTATGGATGTTATTGTCAGAAATATTAAAAATTAAGCATTTTTAATTACAAAAATGTGAGTCAATATAAGCAGGTGTGCCTGTAGTTTAGTAGGCCTCAGTGTGAGAGAAGTCTCCGTGATAGTAGGCCTCTGTGTGAGAAGCTTCAGTGAGAGAAGCCCCAGGTTGAAGGCCTCATTTCTGAAGGCTACTGTGTGAAGCTCTTGTAGGCCTCAGTGTGAGAAAGGCCTCAGTATGAGTAGGCCTCAGTGTGAGAAGGCCTGGTATGAGATGCTCCAGTGTGGAGGCTGCTCTGTGTGAAGCTACTGTGTGAAGCTCTTAATGTAAGTTCGTTGTGGGAGGAGGCTCTATGAGAGCGAAGCTGTTCAATATAAGCAGGTGTGCCCGGAGCTTAGTAGGCCTCAGTGTGAGAAGGCCTCAGTGTGAGGTGGGCCTGGTATGAAGCTCCAGTGTGAAGGCTCTGTGAGAGCGAAGCTGTTTATCTACATAAGAAAGAAGCCCAGTGTGGAAGCAAAGAAGTATAAAGAACTTTGTTTGCATTATGGAAACCTTGTTTTTGTAAATACAGTAGTACAACCATAATATTTAGCTACAAAAAGGCTCCAAAAGGAAGAGATAACATCAGTCTGTATGTTTTTGTTCCTCTTATCAATTTTGGCTCCTGATGCTGGGTCACACTGTTGCTAATAAGTTACTCTGCTGTGCATTTATGAAGGGGGGGTCTTTTGTTAATAAGCCTACTCACCCAATAAATATCCCACTATAACCATGGAAGTTGTAATATCCCACTATATCATGCACGGACAAACTTCAGCCCTCCAGGTGTTTTGGACTTTAACTCCCACAATTCCTAACAGTCGATAGGCTGTCCAAACACCTGGAGTTCCAGCTCAAGTTTGCCCACACTTGCACTCTATTCTCTCTCCCCAGGAGACAGGTGACCCCCTCATGGCCCTGACCTTCGGGGTCTCCTCCGTCTGCAACGGGGTCATCATGGGGCAGCTCCTCTACTACTGGAACGTCCCAGTCGACAAGCGCAAGAAGGCATAGGATCCGCCGGGTGAAGGGTCTCGTTCTGCATATCACAGCAGGTGGAGGAGCGGCCTCCCATCTTCCGTCTGCTGTAGGAACGCTTTGCTCTTTCAATGCGCTCCTCTGAGCCAAGGGACAATGATGTGTCTGCTGCTTTGGGAATCAATGCTGCCTCAATGGGACTTGGAGGTGGAAAAGGAAGGAAGGGGAATCACTGTACGGGTTGTTCTTGCGAGAACTTTTACTACAAAATATAACTCTCCCGCATTCCAGTATTGGTTCGGCTTCATATTTTTCACATTCCTTTCTGGGGGAGGGGATTACGGAGTGTGCCTCCCCTTCCCCCCAAACTACGAGGATTCTCTGAGACCATAACACCCTGAGGGCAGGGAGGGTGGTATCTCCACTGGGAATGCATTGCAAGCTGCCCAGAGTTTCAGGTGAGTCAGGCCAGAACTGGTGGCTCTAAAGACAATATAACAACTGAGGCTGGATCTACACTGTAGAATTAATGCAGTTCCACCCCTTCAGCTTCCATGGGTCAATGCTATGGAATACTGGGAGATTCTTCATAATAAAATAGTAATACCCAATAATAGTAATACCCAATAATAATAATATCCAATAATAATAACTGCCATTAATAATAATAATAATAATAGACAATAATAATAATAAAGAATCAGTACAAGAAAAACGCGCTACAAACTAGAGCTGATAGCTGGACCAACAAAACACTGCATGGAAAGTTCCTTAACAAAATTGAAGGAAAAGCTGATAAGGAGAAGACCTGGCTCTGGCTCACGAATGGGACCCTGAAGAAGGAGACAGAAGGCCTGATCCTTGCAGCCCAGGAGCAAGCCATCAGGACAAAGGCAATTCAGGCCAAGATGGAAAAATCAGCTGATGACCCAACATGCAGACTGTGCAAGGAAACTGACGAAACCATTGATCATATCCTCAGCTGCTGTAAGAAAATCGCACAGACAGACTACAAACAGAGGCACAACTCTGTGGCCCAAATGATTCATTGGAACTTATGCCTCATGGACCACCTCCCAGCAGCAAAGAACTGGTGGGATCACAAACCTGCAAAAGTATTGGGAAATGAGCACACAAAGATACTGTGGGACTTCCAAATCCAGACTGACAAAGTTCTGGAACACAACACACCAGACATCACAGTTGTGGAAAAGAACAAGGTTTGGATCATTGATGTCGCCATCCCAGGTGACAGTCGCATTGATGAAAAACAACAGGAAAAACTCAGCCGCTCTCAGGACCTCAAGATTGAACTGCAAAGACTCTGGCAGAAACCAGTGCAGGTGGTCCCGGTGGTGATGGGCACACGGTGCCGTGCCAAAAGATCTCAGCCGGCATTTGGAAACAATAGACATTGACAAAATTACAATCTACCAACTGCAAAAGGCCACCCGACTGGGATCTGCACGCATCATCCAAAAATACATCACAGAGTCCTAGACACTTGGGAAGTGTTTGACTTGTGATTTTGCGATACGAAATCCAGCATATCTGTCTTGTTTGCTGTGTCATAATAAAATAATAATAATAATAATAATAATAATAATAATAATAATAATAATAATAATAGCAGCCAATTTGGGGTCACACAGCTTATTCATATATCTAAGCTTCAAGCAATGCATATGTCCAACGGAATCCTGCTTGGATTTCTCATGTTTTCGAATGAAGCCAGGCATCCTTGGATGAAAAAACTCTCTCTCTCTCTCTCTCTCTCTCTCTCTCTATATATATATATATATATATATATATATATATGTGTGTGTGTGTGTGTGTGTGTGTGTATTGGAACAGAAAAGGGACCTCAGTTCTGCTCCATCTTGGTGCCTGATCCAGGAGAACCATGCAATTCATTCCTAGCTGCTAACTGACAGATGCTTTGCTAATTTGGGAAACTTTGCGACCGAATGATTTGCCGTCAGCAAATGGAAATCATTGTAATAACATGTGAGGTCCTGAACCATGCATGCAAGTTGCCGCTGTGCTCCCTGTTTAATTAGTTGGACTCCCAGGTGTTTTGGACTGCAACTCCCACCATTCCTCACAGCCTCAGGCCCTTTCCTTTTGCCCCTCCGCCGCTTAAGCGGCGGAGGGGCAAAAGGAAGGGGCCTGAGGCTGTCAGGAATGGTGGGAGTTGCAGTCCAAAAACCCTGGAAGCAAGACCCAAGTTTGCCCAGGCCTGACCTAAGACCTCCCAGCATTTTGGGGCCGCCCCATTCCCTGCATCACAATCCCATTTTCCACAAACAAATCCATTCTCAGGAATGCAAGAGGTATTTATTTGCAATGTTTGTAAAAAAAGAGCATGTTTCAAAAATATATATATAGTCACTACAAAACTCTCCCTCACCCCCCTACCCACCTTCGTGGTTAATGTTACATATTCTTGCCCTACAATCATATTAATGCTTTAGAAAACAGAATGGCAGCAGAAGGCACTTGGGGATGTAAACATCCTGGGTCATCCTGCCAGCAGGAGTTTCTCTCGCCCTTGAAAATATTTCCTTCACTTTGTACAAAAATAACCCCAAATCCCACCCGACCACCTACAAACGGGACTAACCTATCGATGCTCAGCGTCTCTCTCCTAGAGGTCTCAGTCTCTCAAGGCGTCAAAGGGGGGTCAAGGAAAGGGGGCTCCCAAAGCCCAGGGATTGGTAAGGGGCCTGGGGCAGGCCGTAGGGAACGGACCGCTCCTCAAAGTCACAGCCCTGCAGCCCATAGGCCACCATCATGTCGTGGAAGTTGCTCAGCGGGTAGGTAACGGGAGCCTCGAGCTGGGCGCTGGGCTCTTTCATGTTCAGAGCAAACGCTGGAGCGGACTGCATGCTGCTGTAGGCCGGGAGGCTGCAGAGAGAAAGAGGGGGAAGGTGGTTATCATCAAGGAACACTAGAGTCCCTGAAAATCCTCTGCTCCTTTTGCCAGACAGGAAGACCCAATCAAAGCCCTCCCAACAGATGGCCTCTGTCTAGCCTCTGCTGAAAAACTTCCACCACAATTTGTGAAATCATATTCCACCGTCCAACTATATTAATGTAATATTACTAATAATATTACCATGGAATTATGTAGTACAATATAGTAATTTAATTGCGTATATTGTGCTATGCTAATATATTGTATGTACATTTGAATTGTAAGCTGCTCTGAGTCCCCTTCGGGGTGAGAAGAGCGGCATATAAATGTAGTAAATAAATAAATAATACTTTATTCTTCTATCCTGCCCCGGTGGCAAAGTGTGTTAAAGCACTGAGCTGCAGACCGAAAAGTCCCAGGTTCAAGCCTCTGGAGTGGCCGATGTTAGCCCCAGCTCCTGCCAACCTAGCAGTTTGAAAACATGCCAATGTGAGTAGATCAACAGGTACCGCTCTGGTGGGAAGGTAACAACGCTCCATGCAGTCATGCCAATGGCCACATGACCTTGGAGGTGTCTACGGACAACGCCGGCTCTTGGGCTTAGAAATGAAGATGAGCACCAACCCCCAGAGCCAGACATGACTGGACTTAACGTCAGGGAAAACCTTTACCTTTTTATTATGATGTAATACAATGTAATAACAATACACTATTATAATTGTATATTTATATTACTTATAATATTACTAATAATATTGCAATATAGTCGTATAGTACAATATAATATATAATGCTTATATTGTGCTATACTAATAATATCATATATTGTATGTATATATAACTTGTAAGTCCCCCGGAGTCCCCTTCGGGGTGAGAAGGGCGGGATATAAATGTCGCTAATAAATAATAAATTCTCAGCCTCTTCAGAGTCGGGAGAATGGGAGGACGTCACAGAGTTTCAGAGACGTTTGTAAATACAGGCCACCCCCAAGTTATTATCACGGGGAAAACGGGCCTCCACTGAATCCTTGTTTCCGCAACAAGCCATGTTTTTCACAGGCACAGAAAGTGAGGTGGAACTGTCTGCCCACACCTGCAGGAAGGGAGGGAGGGCCAAACCCTCATCCCCTGCCCCGGGGCCCATGGGCTGGGCCTCAGCATTCCTCAGCTGCTGGTTCCTCCTGTTTCGACTTGCCCAGGGCAAGTGCACTGATGGGGAGACCAAGACAAGCCCCACATCAGCCCTCCAAAGAAATAAAAGTTTCCCCTGACGTTAAGTCCAGTCGTGTCCGGCTCTGGGGGTTGGTGCTCATCTCCATTTCTAAGCCAAAGAGCAGGCGTTGTCCATCGACACCTCCAAGGTCATGTGGCCATAGGCATTAATTCATTGAGTGCCATTGCCTTCCCACTGGAGCGGTATCTACTGATCTACTCACATTTGCATGTTGTGAACTGCTAGGTTGGCAGGAGCTGGGGCTAACAGCGGGAGCTCACCCCGCTTTGGTAAACAAGTTCAGTAGCTCAGCGGTTTAACTCGCTGTGCCACCGGAGTCACAGAAGATAGTGAAACCATCATTTCCATAGATTTGGGAATGCTATGAGCGCAGTCTGAGGTGATCTCCGTCCTCTTTGTTGCAGAATCACACTGCTTTATTATTTTAAAATAATACAATAATCATATAAATAAATGCACAAGTAATATTAAATAATACCAAAATATTTCTGGACAAAGACCAGTGCAAGATCAGCACCTGCTTTAAAATGAAGACAGAAAGCACCCTATTCCGAAAGGTAAACAAACTCTCCCTTCGTCACACATCCAATGTGGATTTTCCACATAATACCAGAGGCCTCTTTACTGTAAGAATAAATAAATAATAGAAATAAATAAATAATATTAGTTAACACCAAAATGAAGCTAAAATGTGAATTAAAAACAAACAAACAAAAAAACAAAGAAAGGAGAGAGTTGAACTGGATAGTCCCTGTGGTCTCACCCTAATTTAGGATTCCATGACAATTATTAACATTGATACACAGTATATATTTATATATGTGTGTGTGTATATATATGTAATGAAATAAAAATATTTATTTATTTATTTGCTACATTTATATCCCTTCCTTTTCACCCTGAAGGGGACCCAGAGCGGCTTACAAATTACACATACATACAATATGTTATATATTATTAGCATAGCACAATATTAGAATTATATATTACTACTACTGTGCCCAGCCATGCGTTGCTGTGGCTAGGACTTAATTTTTCTTTTCATTTTGTTGTATGAACGTAGAGGCGTGGATGAGAGGTTGTGCTGTCAATTTTCGAGGTTGTGGGGCATTTAATTTAGTTCTTTTGTCCGGTGCCGTGATTCCATTACCCTTTTATATAGATACTGCAATATTATTACATAGTAATTTTACATATAATATATAATAAATATTACATGCATATACAATATATTATATTATTATATATGTACATTATATTCTATCTATCTATATATATAAAAGAGTGATGGCATCATGGCAGCGGACAAAACAACAAAAGTAAACACCCCACAACCTCGAAAATTGACATCACAACCCCTCATCCATGCCTCTAGGTTGATACAACAAAAAGAAAAGAAAAATAAATTCCTAATTAGAGGGAGAGGAATAATTGTTTTTATCCAATTGCTGCCAGTTAGAAGGCTAAGCTCCGCCCACTTGGTCTCCTAGCAACCCACTCAGCCCAGTGTTAATAAAATAATGATAAAAAATAAATACAAATAATACAATAAAAAAATATGAAAAACACTAAAATAATTAATACAATAAAATGCTATAACAAAATGACTAAAAATAATACAACAAAATAATAAAATATAATAAATAAAAAAGATAAGTGACAATAAAAGTAATTTAAAAAAATGCAAATAACGTCAAATAAAAATTCCACAACAAGTTTTAACCGATACCACCACCACCACTTTGCCACAGCAACGCGTGGCCGGGCACAGCTAGTATATATATAAAAGAGTGATGGCATCACGGCGACCCACAAAACAACAAAACTACAGGCCCCCCAACCTCGAAATCTGACAACACAACCCATCATCCACGCCTCTAGGTTGATACAACAAAAAGAAAAGAAAAATAAAGTCCTAATTAGAGAGAGAGGAATAATTGCTTTTATCCAACTGCTGCCAGTTAGAAGGCTAAGCTCCTCCAACTTGGTCTCCTAGCAACCCAATAAAAAATAATAAAAAACACTAAAAAATAATTAAAAACACTAAAAGATTAATACAATAAAATACTACAATAACAGAAAATATCTAAAAAATAATACAAGAAAATAATAAAATATAATAAATAAAAAGATAACTTACAATAAAAGATTAATACAATAAAATACTATAATAACAGAAAATAACTAAAAATAATACAAGAAAATAATAAAATATAATAAATAAAAAGAAAACTTACAATAAAATTAATTAAAAAATACAAATAACGTCAAATAAAAATTACACAACAATTTTTAACCAATACTACCACCACTTTGCCACAGCAACGCGTGGCCGGGCACAGCTAGTATTATATAAAATATATTTTAATACATAAAGGAAGTTAATGCAAAATATGACCCAAATAAAATACAATTAATTCTAGAATAAAATAAAAATGCTTAGAAGCAGAAATTCTGGTTTGCAACAGGCGTGCATGGGCGACCTTTTATATTTATGTCCTGAAGGCGTTCAAACTTTCTGCCTCTTACCTGGTGGGCGTGGCCTGGTAGACGGGGGCGTGGCCTGCCCCGGTGGGGGCGTGGCCTGTTGCTGCTCCTGCGGCTGAGGGGGCGGCCTTGGGGCCTCGGGCTCTCTTCCTCCGGGGCCGGAACTTGTAGTCGGGGTGGCGGGCGAGGTGCTGGGCGCGGAGGCGCTGGGCCTCTTCGCGGAAGGGCCGCTTCTGGGCCTCGGGCAGGAGCTGCCAGGCGGCGCCCAGGCGCTTCGAGATCTCCGAGTTGTGCATCCGCGGGAAGGCCTCCGCCACCCGGCGCCGCTCCGCGCTCGACCACACGAGGAAGGCGTTCATGGGCCGCTTCACCTTCTTCTCCTCCTCCGGCGGCGGGGAGGGCGGCCAAAACGAGGCCTCGCCTGACTGGCGCTCTGAGGGGAAAACATTAGCGAACATCTTCGTCCTCCTACGCTGGTCTCGCTGGTTGTGAGGCAACGCGTGCAGCGTGGAGGCTTATATAGACGATCTAAGCCACGCCTCCAAGGGGGACCACGCCCCCTCTCCTCCAGCCTATTGGAGCTTCACTTGCAAGGCGAACCACACCCCCTACCCGCAAACCACGCCCTCTCCTTTTATCTGGCCCTAGTCAGCCACGCCCCTTTCGAGGCACACCACGCCCCCTTCTCGCTTTCTGCCTATTCAGGCTTCATTCATTGCAGAGCGGACCAACTCTTTTCCCTAGCCACGCCCCTCTGTACAAGCCACGCCCCTCCTTCCCCTATCCAGCCCTCGTCAGCCACGCCCCCTTCTCGCCTTCTGCCTATTCAGGCTTCATTCATTGCAGAGCGGACCAACTCTTTTCCCTAACCACGCCCCTTCCCTAACCACGCCCCCTCCCTATCCAGCCCTCGTCAGCCACGCCCCCTTCTGCCTACTCAGGCTTCATTCATTGCAGAGCTGACCCTAACCACGCCCCTTCCCTATCAGCCCTCGTCAGCCACGCCCCCTTCAGGCTTCATTCATTGCAGAGCGGACCAAGTCTTTCCCCTAACCACGCCCCTCTGTACAAGCCACGCCCCTCCTTCCCCTATCCAGCCCTCGTCAGCCACGCCCCCTTCTCGCCTTCTGCCTATTCAGGCTTCATTCATTGCAGAGCGGACCAACTCTTTTCCCTAACCACGCCCCCTTCCCTAACCACGCCCCCTCCCTATCCAGCCCTCGTCAGCCACGCCCCCTTCTGCCTACTCGGGCTTCATTCATTGCAGAGCTGACCCTAACCACGCCCCTTCCCTAACCACGCCCCCTCCCTATCCAGCCCTCGTCAGCCACGCCCCCTTCTGCCTACTCGGGCTTCATTCATTGCAGAGCTTACCCTAACCACGCCCCTTCCCTAACCACGCCCCTTCCCTATCTAGCCCTCGTCAGCCACGCCCCCTTCAGGCTTCATTCATTGCAGAGCGGACCAAGTCTTTCCCCTAACCACGCCCCCTCTGCACAAGCCACGCCCCTCCTTCCCTACTGCCTGTTTTTACTTTGTTTACCTTCTCATTTTAGTTTGTTTTATGGCATGAATGGGACCCAGGGACCTTTCCCCAACACATCTGGAGGTCAGAAATTGACCTTTCATTTATTTTTATCCTTTGTCCCAGGCATGGGCCAACTTTGGCCCTCCCTGCAGGTGTTTTGGACTGCAACTCCCACCATTCCTAACGGCCTCGGGCCCTTTCCTTTTCCCCCTCAGCCGCTTAAGCGGCTGAGGGGGAAAAGGAAGGGGCCCGAGGCCGTTAGGAATGGTGGGAGTTGCAGTCCAAAACACCTCATTCCAATTTTTTATGGTATCGTAAATAGGTTAAATTAGCCTCCCCACATAAGTGGTACCTAAATTTCCTACTTGATAGATGCAACTATCTTTCCGGTTGCTTAGGTCAACAACGAGCAGGGCTATATATATTTTTTTTAGTGCTCACTCCAACACCTCGAACTCATAGTGATTTATTGCAGCTGGCTACTAACCAGCCTGCGCCACAGCCCGACATACATATGGGAGTTGTAGTTCACCCGTACCTACTGAACCCAGCTGATATTGGATCTACCGATGGTTCCCAAACTTATTTGGCCTACCGCCCCCTTTCCAGAAAAAAATATTACTCAGCGCCCTGGAAATTATTTTTTAAAAAATTTTAGTACAGTAGAGCCTCACTATTATTTATTTATTTATTTATTATTTTGATTATTATAGTACAGTAGTCTAACTTATCCAAGCTTCACTTATCCAGTGTTCTGTATTATCCAACGCAGCCTGCCTTTTAGTAGTCATTATTTTTGTAGTAAATGTTGCGATGTTTTGGTGCTAAATTTGTAATTACAGTAATTACTACATAACATTACTGTGTGTATTGAACTGCTTTTTCTGTCCATTTCTTGCAAAACATGGTATTTTGGTGCTTAATTTGTAAAATCATAATGTAATTTTATGTTTAATAGGCTTTTTTTTTCTTAATCCCTCCTTATTACCCAAGATTTTCGCTTATCCAAGGTTCTGCCAGCTCGTTTATCTTGGATAAGTGAGACTCTACTGTAGCAATTAAACAGAAAGATACAGTGGGGGGAAATGTATTTAATCAGATACCAATTGTACATGTTTTCCCAGTTAAAAAGATCAGAGAGGCCTGTAATTGACATCATAGGTAGACCTCAACTATGAGAGACAACATGAGAAAACACATCCAGAAAAACATTGTCTGATTTTTTACGAATGTATTTGCAAATTATGGTGGAAAAAAAGTATTTGGTCACAGGTCTGGGTCTCACAGACCTGTAGCTTCTTCTTCAAGAGGAACCTATTGTTGAAGTGGGAATGATTGTATATAGAGTTGTTTAAATGTAATGTGAGCTGGAGATTGCATCATGCACTGTCTGCTGTCCACTATGCGAGTGTGTAAAGAGTTAACTGGGTATTGCATCAGGCAGCAGAGGTGGTTATAAATAGCTTGCTGGGTTATCTGTTCTTCCCTCTGCCCTCTGCCTATTTGCACTCTGTATGTATATGTCGTCTTGAGAGTTTTCCGTTTGTCAGTAAATCTTTTGTAGAAAGCCAAACAGGCTTCAGCCTATTTATTGGTGCCAGTGATTCTTCATTGATCTTCCGCTGCATGTGTGTTTATCCAAACTGCGTGCTCTGACAGTGGTTATGGACCCTGGTTTGCAGTGTTCAGAAGAATCCAGAAGGGGACCAGAAGGACCAGCTGGATCAGCACCAGAGCCTACTCCAGAATCTGCGACTGTGCCAGAACCAGACCAGTTTCCAGTGTACCCAGTATACTGACCAGTCTGTGTGGAGCCAGAGGTCCGGGAGCTGAGTGGTGAGCTGAGCTGTGAGCTGTGAGAAGGAAGCCGTTCCGGTGAGCTTATTATCTGTAGTAATGGCACCTATTTGAACTTATCAATATACCAGCAACAGTGTGTGCCTACCTTGTGAGAAAACGTTTAACCTCTGTCATTGCCAATAAAGAATATATAACAAAGTATTGAGATGAACTTTTGTTATGGACCAAATGCTTATTTCCCACCATAATTTGCAAATAAATTCATGAAAAATCAGACAGTGTGATTTTCTGGATGTGTTTTCTCATGTTGTCTCTCATAGCTGAGGTCTACCTATGATGTCAATTACAGGCCTCTCTCATCTTTTTAAGTGGGAGAACTTGCACAATTGGTAGGTGACTGAATACTCCCCCCCCCCCCACCGTATATGTACCTGTGGCCATCACCGCTCCCCTGGATTGCTGCAGCGCCCACTAGGGGGCGGTAGCACCCACTTTGGGACTCACTGATCTAGACTAGACTTGGAACACAGGCAAACAATGCCTTTCTCAAATGACCCGGGCACTAGCTAGTAAATAAATAAAACCGACAAAGAAAACATTGCATATATGAGGGCTATCCAGAAAGTACATGACGTTTTGGAATTTAAAAAAAACAAAGTATAGGATAAACCACTTACAATATGCAGTTGAAAGCCACACTGAAACAGTACATTTCAACATAGTTCTCATTCAGATTTAGGCACTTATCACAGTGAGGAATGACTTTGGAAGTTTCATAGCCTCAACACTTTCCCGCCTCTGCGACCAGCGTTATTGCAATGCTGAAACTCAGCCAGGCTGAACAATGAATGCAAAGGGAAGCAAGCAAGCTCCGGAAAGCGGACTGGAGGAGAGCAGCTCCCGAGGAGAAGCAGGCAGGATTGGCCAGGTTTTGCAAGCAACCAGGATCAGCTGGCAGGAAGGGAAGCGAAAGGAAAATGCTTCAGATCCCTTTGCTAAAGAAGCAAGAGCTGAGTTTTTCCTTGCTTCCCTTTGCATTCATTGTTCAGCCTGAGTTTCAGCGTTGCAATAAGTGTTGAGGCTATGAAACTTCCAAAGTCATTCCTCACTGTGATAAGTGCCTAAATCTGAACGACAACTATGTTGAAATGTACTATTTCAGTGTGGCTTTCAACTGCATATCGTAAGTGGTTTATCCTATACTTTGTTTTTTTTTTTATTCCAAAACGTCATGTACTTTCTGGATAGCCCTCGTACGTACACACACACACAAAAGAACAAGGGACAGAAAAACAAACCAGTGCCTGGTTTTCGGATATTTTTTTTTCAAGAGTTGGGTTTTTTTTAATTCTCTTTTTAAATACTGTACAGTGAAAAATAAATAGTCTCAACCGTCACAGATCAAACCCCGCTTTCCCCCTCCACGCAGAAAAACACGCGCAACGCGAGGCGGCCGCTTCGGAAGGAGCGAGGAGGAGGAGGAGGCGGCCCGAGCGCCCGCTTGCCTCCAGCCTGCGCTTCTCTCGTTCTGCTTGGACAACTCTCGTCTTCCACAGTGTTTCAATCAAAGGAGAAGGAAAGGAAAAGAAAATCAGGGGAAGGCTTGGGACAGCCCTTCTCATTCCCATTGCAAGGGGAAGAAGTCATCCGAAAACAAACCCCGCCACCAAACCGGACCCTCCTGCCTCGCTCTCTCTCTCTCTCTCATTCTCTCTCTCTCTGGCCATTGCTTTCCAGGTTTACAACTCGTCCGAGGATACAAAGGAAAAGAACGAGACCTCTCTGCGCTGCGGGGCCTCGGTGTGTGGTGTGTCTGTGTGCGTGTCTCCGTGTTCGTGTGTGTGTGTGTGTGTGTCTGAATGATCAGAAGGCACAGGTTTCTCTCCCTCTCCGTCCCCCGGGTGGTTTTAAAGGTTTCTGTATCCCCCCTCCCCTCTCCAAAAGTGTCTTTCAAAAACAAAACAACAACAAAAAAGAAGAAGAAATCCTGACGACGTCCCCTCCCCAAGGGGTGCACGGAAAGCCACGTGTGGGCTCCTCCTCCTCCCTAACCTCTCTCTCTCAGAGTCACACCGGGAAGTGTTACGAGCGAGCGAGCGAGCAAAGAGGTCTCCCCGTCTTTGGCAAGCTTTTCTCATGAGATCAGAGTTACCTCGGGATCCAGGTCGGTTTGCAGTTGGTTGGTTGGTAGGTTAGTTGTTTTGTAAGTAATGGTTTTTTGTTCTTTAAACGAGAGACTGGTGCGGTGTTTTATTTCCGTTTGTTTTTTTTTCCCCCTCTTAAGATGTTGCAAGCAGGTGGAGAGGAAGGATCGGTTTCTGCTGAAGAAGAAGAGGAGGAGGAGGAGGAGGAGAGGAGGAGGAGGAGGGCACGGCCGCAACGGCGGCAATGGCTCCGGAGGATCGGGGGGTGCCTAGGACACCCCGTTCACCAGGGCCGCCATCGACTCCTCGCTGCTGGGGCCGGCCGAGGAGGGCTCCCCGTTCTCCGACGAAGGGCCGTTGGGGACCTTGCCAAGGGACTCGCCCTGCAGGGAAAGTGAGAGAAGCCGGTCAGAGGTCGGCAAGAGCCAGGACAACAACAACAACAACAACAAAACTTTATTTATATACTGCTCTATCTCCCGTGGAGGAGACTCAAAGCGGTGTACACATAATGAAATATTCAATACATATTATTATTATTTTATTATGACACAGCAAACAAAATAGATATGCTGGATTTCGTATTATTATTATTATTATTATTATTATTATTATTATTATTATTATTATTATTATCTTCATTTCTATCCCGCTCTTCTCACCCCACAGGGGACTCAAAGCAGTGTACACATAATGAAACATTCAATTATTATTATTATTATTATTATTATTATTATTATTATCTTCCTTTCTATCCTGTTCTTCTCACCCCACAGGGGACTCAAAGCGGTATACACACAATGAAACATTCAATACTTATTATTATTATTATTATTATTATTATTATTATTATTATTATTATTATTATTATCTTCATTTCTATCCTGCTCTTCTCACCCCACAGGGGACTCAAAGCAGTGTATACATAATGAAATATTCAATACATATTATTATTATTATTAACTTCATTTCTATCCCACTCTTCTCACCCCACAGGGGACTCAAAGTGGTGTACACATAATGAAACATTCTATTATTATTATTATTATTATTATTATTATTATTATTATTATTATTAACTTCCTTTCTATCCTGTTCTTCTCACCCCACAGGGGACTCAAAGCGGTGTACACATAATGAAACATTCAATACTTATTATTATTATTATTATTATTATTATTATTATTATTATTATTATTATTATTATCTTCATTTCTATTCCGCTCTTCTCACCCCAAAGGGGACTCAAAGCAGTGTACACATAATGAAACATTCTATTATTATTATTATTATTATTATTATTATTATTATTATTATTATTATTATTAACTTCCTTTCTATCCTGTTCTTCTCACCCCACAGGGGACTCAAAGCAGTGTACACATAATGAAACATTCAATACATATTATTATTATTATTATTATTATTATTATTATTATTATTATTATTATTATTATTAACTTCATTTCTATCCCGCTCTTCTCACCCCACAGGGGACCAGAGCGGTGTACACATAATAACACATTCAATTATTATTATTATTATTATTATCATTATCTTCATTTCTATCCCACTCTTCTCACCCCACAGGGACTCAGAGCGGCGTACAACATACATCTAGGCAAAAATTCAGTGCCTCATTATACAAAGCAAATAAAACATAACATTAAATCAATAGAAACAACCAACATATAAACACAATTTAAAATCATTAACATTAAGATATTAAAACATACAAATAGCATCTAGATCAGGGGTCCCCAAACTAAGGCCCGGGGGCCGGATGCGGCCCTCCGAGGTCATTTACCTGGCCCCCGCCCTCAGTTTTATAATATAATATATTGTATATATATATAATAATGATAATAATATTATAATGTAATACGATATAACACTAATAATAATACCATATAATAATATTAATTATATATTCTATATTACATATAATATTACTAATAATATTACAGTATAGTGGTATAGTTCAATATAGTAATATATAATGCTAATATTGTGCTATGCTAATAATATAATATATTGTATGTACATATAATTTGTAAGCCACTCTGAGTCCCCTTTGGGGTGAGAAGGGTGTGATACAAATGTAGTAAATAAATGCAGTAAATAATAAATAAGTAAATAAATTTTAGACTTAGGCTCACCCAAAGTCTGAAATGACTTGAAGGCACACAACAACAACAACAACAACAACAACCCTAATTAACTTGACTATCTCATTGGCCAGAAGCAGGACCACACTTCCCATTGAAATCCTGATAAATGTATGTTGGTTAAAATTGTTTTTATTTTTAAATATTGTATTGTTCTTTCATTGTTCTTGTTGTTGTTGTTGTTGTTGTTTTTGCACTACAAATAAGACATATGCAGTGTGCATCGGAATTTGTTTATATTTTTTTCAAATGATAATCCGGCCCCTCAACAGTCTGAAGGATTGTGGATCGGCCCTCGGCTTAAAAAGTTTGAGGACCCCTGATCTAGATAAACACTACTACGCCCCCCCACCGCCCCCCCCAACAACCTCTAAACCTCTGAGGATGCCTGCCATAGATGTGGGCGAAACATCAGGACAGAATGCTTCTGGAACATGGCCAGACAGCCTGGAAAACACACAACAACCCAGCGATTCCGACAACACAAACGAGGCCCTCTTTAGCCTCTCTGCCCCTGCCAAAAGGGGCTTCTTATCCAGTTCCCCCCCAAAGGCCCTGGCTTGTCTCTCCTGCACCTAGGACTGGATTTTTTTTGGGGAGGGAGGCAAACACACCTTCTGCTTCGGCGTGTTGTCTTCAGAGGGCTGCTTCTCCTGGCTCTCTCTGCGCTGAGGCGCCTGCCGGCTCTGGGACTCAGCCCGGGAGATGAAGTCTGCGACGGTGACTGTGGGGACAAAGGAGAAACAAAAAGGAGTCAAAAGAGATAGATCAGTGCAAGGCCACAAGGCTGTGGGAGGCTGCCTCAACTCTCCCAACATCCTAGAGCAGGCTCAAACAAATTTTGGCCCCTCCAGGTGTTTTGGACTTCAACTCCCACAATTCCTAACAGCCGGTAGGCTGTTAGGAATTGTGGGAGTTGAAGTCCAAAACACCTGGAGGGCCCAAGTTGACCCACACCTGCCTTAGAGCATCACAATCAAAGTAATTTTTTGCCATGTTTCTGGGAACTCCTCATTTATTTAATGCAGTGGTTCCCAACCTTTGGGCCTTCAGGTGTGTCGGACTTCAACTCCCAGAAATCCCAGCCAGCTAACTAGCTGTTATTTATTTATTTGTGACATTTATATCCCGCCCTTCTCACCCCGAAGGGGACTCAGGGTGCCTTGCAAGTTATAGGTACATACAAGATATTATATCATTAGCATAGCACAAGATAAGTACTATTTATTACTATACTGTACTATACCATTATATTGCAATATTACTAACAATATTACATGTAATATATAAAACAGGAACACATACTTTAAAGCCAGAACTTTGTCATTATCGGCTATTTTTATACTTTAAACCTGGGCCGGGCTGTGGCGCAGGCTGTTGAGCAACCAGCTGCAACAAATCACTCTGACCAAGAGGTCATGAGTTCGAGGCCAGCTCGGAGCCCGTGTTTATCTTGTCTTTGTTCTATGTTAAGGCATTGAATGTTTGCCTTATATGTGTAATGTGATCCGCCCTGAGTCTCCTTTGGGGTGAGAAGGGAGGAATATAAATACTGTAAATAAATAAATAATATGTAATATACAATTATAATAGTGTATTACACTCAGGGTGCCTTTCAAGTTATAGGTACATACAATATATTATATTATTAGCATAGCACAAGATATTTCTTACTATACTGTACTATGCCATTATATTGCAATATTATTAGTAATATTACATGCAATATATAATATACAATTATAATAATAATAATAATAATAAAACTTTATTTATACCCCGCCACCATCTCCCCAACGGGGACTCGGGGCGGCTTACATGGGGCCATGCCCAAGACAATACAATAAACCATAACATAATACAATTAAATAATACATTACATAAAATAAACAGTACAACATAAGATCAAAACAGCAATATAACACGAGCGGGCCGCATGAATACTACATTTAAAAACTAGATTAAAAATTAAAACTCTGGGTGAGAAAGGGATCAGAATAAAACCTCGAGGGACGGGACATCAGATAGTGAACCAGTCTAGAGGATAAATATCGGGGGGGGGGGGGGGTAGCATAGAACATTTACTCTCCGAAAGCACACCGGAAGAGCCATGTTTTTAAATCTTTCCTGAAGGCTAAAAGGGTGGGGGCTTGCCTGATTTCAATGGGCAGCGAGTTCCACAAGCGAGGGGCCACCGCAGAGAAGGCCCTCTCCCTTGTTCCTACAAGGCGAGCCTGAGATATAGGTAGTGGCGACAGGAGGGCCTCCCCCGATGATCGGAGAGGTCGGGCAGGTTTATGATAGGAGATACGGTCACGAAGGTAGGCGGGTCCCAAACCGTTTAGGGCTTTATAAATGATGGTCTGCACCTTGAATTGGGACCGGAAGATGAACGGCAGCCAGTGGAGCTCCTTAAACAGGGGAGTAGATCTCTCCCTGTAACTCGCCCCCGTTATTAGTCTGGCTGCCGAACGTTGGACCAGCTGTAACTTCCGGGCCGTCTTCAAGGGAAGCCCCACGTAGAGTGCATTACAGTAGTCCAGTCTAGAGGTAACTAATGCATGCACCACCGTGGTCAAGTCAGACTTCACGAGGTATGGTCGCAGTTGGCGCACAAGTTTGAGTTGTGCAAAAGCCCTCCCGGCCACCGCCGACACCTGCGCTTCAAGCGTCAGCGCTGAATCCAGGAGGACCCCCAAACTGCGGACCTGTGATTTCAGGGGGAGTGCAACCCCGTCCAGCACAGGTTGCCACCCAATACCCCGATCCGACGAGCGACTGACCAGGAGGGCCTCTGTCTTGTCAGGATTGATCCTCAGCTTGTTCCTCCTCATCCAGTCCGCCACAGCGGCCAGGCACTGGTTCAGCACCCGAGGGGCTTCCTTGGAGTCAGGTGGGAACGAGTAGTGGATTTGTGTGTCATCTGCGTAGAGATGGCAACACCCTCCAAAACTCCGGATGACCTCTCCCAGCGGTTTCATGTAGATGTTAAAAAGCATGGGGGATAAAATAGACCCTTGCGGGACCCCACAGGTCAAAGGCCAGGGGTCCGAGCAGGTGTCCCCCAGCTTCACCATCTGGGAACGGCCCTCCAGGAAGGACTGGAGCCACTGCAAAACAGTGCCACCGAGTCCCATCCCGGAGAGCCTCCCCAGAAGGATACCATGGTCGATGGTATCGAAAGCCGCAGAGATGTCCAGGAGAACCAGCAGGGTCACACTCCCCCTGTCCAGTTCCCTGCGGAGGTCATCCACCAAGGCGACCAAAGCCGTCTCAGTGCTGTGCCCAGGCCTGAAGCCAGACTGCGAGCGGTCCAGAAAATCAGTGTCATCGAGGAACTCCTGGAGCTGCGTGGCCACCACCCGCTCCAGAACCTTGCCCAAAAACGGGAGGTTGGAAATTGGTCTGTAGTTGTTACATACAGATGGGTCTAGCGAGGTCTTTTTTAGTAACGGTTTTACCACCGCTTGCTTAAAACAAGATGGAAATGACCCCTGACCCAGGGAGGCATTTATTATAGCCACAAACCAATCCAACAACCCCTCTTTGGCCTGCTTAACCAGCCAAGAGGGACAAGGATCCAGAGCACAAGTGGTCGCCCTCACAGACCCAAGAATCCCCCCCACGTCATCCGGAAGAACAAGCCGGAAAGAATCCCACAAAATCGGACAGACAGGTGCCTCGGTTACCTCCGCTGGAACTACAATTAAGCTGGAGTCCAACTCATGGCGTATCTGAGCAACTTTGCCTGCAAAGTGGTGCGCAAAATCGCTGCACCTAGTTGCCAAGTCATCAGGAAGCCCCTGGGTCTCAGGAGGCCGCAGGAGCTCCCCAACAACTCGGAACAACTCCGATGGCCTGTTGGCCGCAGACGCTATGCGGGCAGTCGTGAAAGCTTTCCTGGCTGCTCGCAGAGCCAGTGTATAACACTCAGGGTGGCTTGCAAGTTATAGGTACATATAATATATTATATTATTAGCATAGCACAAGATAAGTATTATTTATTACTATACTGTACTATACCATTATATTGCAATATTATTAGTAATATTACACGTAATATATAATATACAGTTATAATAGTGTATTATACTCAGGGTGGCTTGCAAGTTATAGGTACATACAATATATTATTAGCATAGCACAAGGTAAGTATTATTTATTACTATACTGTACTATACCATTATATTGCAATATTATTAGTAATATTACATGCAATATATAATATACCATTATAATAGTGTGTTATCATCATCATTTATTTATTTATTTATTTACTACATTTATATGCCGCCCTTCTCACCCCAAAGGGGACTCAGAGCAGCTTACAAATTACATTCACATACAATGCATTCTATTTTTGGCATAGTACAATACTAGCATTAAATTACTATATTGTACTATATCATTACATTGTAACATTATTAGTAATATTACATTTAATATATAGTATATAATTAATATTATTAAATTGTCTTATTATCAGTATTATATATATTATAATTATAAAATGATATTATATATCAGTATTATTATATCATTATTATTATTATTATTATTATATTGTTAGGAACTGTGGTAGCTGAAGTCTAGAACATCTGGAGGCCCCAAGGTTGGGAACCACTGATTTAAGGGACAGGATATTTATTTTTTTTAGCTAAAGGAAGAATAGAACCACTGTAAAACAACATTTGTAAGTCCCATCTTGGGGAAGCAGCCTAGAAAGACAGTGTGGCAGTGGCAGCAAAAAGCTACCAGAACTCCTGGCAGAATCAACGAGGATATATAATTGTACATTTCTGGGCATAGGCCTTCCATCCAGGAAGGTGACAAAATTGCTTCTGTCCCATAACCAGACCTGACACCAGGTGGAAGTGGATCTAAAAATGATCTATATGGAACTGGGCTGCTTGAAGGATCTGAAAAGGCAATCCAAGCTTTTCCCTTCTCCTCCAGCTCCTCACCATGGAGTCTTGTACCTGTTTTGGGGCCCTAAGGAAGGAAAGACCAACGGACTGACCGGAGAAGGTGGTAGGGAATACCTGGCTGCCGGTCCCGACTGATGGAGCCGTCCACGCGGTTGCCACGATTACGTCGACGCCTGCTCCGGTTGCGTCTCTGGGGCTTGGACTCTTCCTCTGGGAAAGAGAGAGGCCGGCTGGGGTCAGGACAGGAGAAAGCATGGGCCAAGTTGGCCCATGCCTGGTCTGTCCTAACTAATCCCATGTGGCAGTGTTGGGCAGGCAAAACATCAGGAGAAAATGCTGCTAGAACACGGCCATACAGCTCGGAAACTACAAAACACTCCAGATAAGAGTTTATTTTAAACCTCTGTAGTTAACAGAACCCCAGAGTTATGCAGACAAAGTGTGCATGATCAATATCTCACTTGTTATTGTATATACTCGAGTGTAAGCCTACTTTTTCAGCCCCTTTTTAGGGCTGAAAAAGCTCCCCTCGGCTTATACTCAAGTGAGGATCCTGGTCAGCTTATACTCAAGTATATAGTTATCAGACTTAGACAGTCTTCTATCTATATATATAAAAGGCTTTTGGCATCACGGCGATGCACAAAACAGAAAAACCCCAAACCCTCCAAACTCAAAAATTGGCAACACAATTAATCATCCCCGCCTTCAGTAAGATAAAACAAAATTATACTAAAAACACAATCACAACACCAACAACCGCAACAGGCGATGTACGCATGCGCCACAATCCTCCCAACCCTTTCCGCGCGCGCACACCCACCCCTCGCTCACCCTCTCTCGCGACCTCCACCGCCCTCGCGCCCTTCACCCTGTTGCTTCACCTTCCTGCCTTCTCGGCCCACCCGAAAGGTGGCTACTCTCTGCGGGCCTCCAGGTGCCCCCCACGGACCCATACACTTTGCCGCCTTCCCCGGCAGCCGGAAAGGCCACGGAGGCTCCAGGCGGCCGCTGCACATCCAGGCCTCAATTTCCGCCCTTCCCCAACAGCCGACATACATACACACGCACACACACACACACATCCCCTTATCCATGTACACCCGCCCTCCTCCGCTACCTCCTCGCCCCTTCCCGGGAGGGCATCTCTTTCCTGGGACGGCGTCCTATGTGAGGCCAGTGCTTGGCGCCTGGCTAGGCCTCGCCTCCCTTCTCAGGCAGCAGGCCCAGCCAAACCCTTCCTCCACCTTTCCCTCCTGCAAAGGGCAGCCGCTCGGAAGCCCAAGGCAGCAGGATGGCGACAGAGGAAAACCGTGCTCCGACCTCAGCCAGCAAAACATTCTGGACTCCAACTCCCAGAAACGCTTGCAAGCTTCTTCAATGGCTATGAATTCTGGGAGTTGAAGACCCAAGCGGTTTCCAGCAATGCCAATGGATGGCGTTCGGGACTCCAACTCCCAGAAACCCTCGTGGATGGTTCAAAGGCCAGGGATTCTGGGAGATGAAGTCCTCGGTACCGGTTGAAAAGGCCATTGGCCAGGCACCAAGGGAAAAAGGACGGCAAAAACAAAGTCACCCTCCTTTTCTATATGACTGGCCTTCATGGTCTCTCAATTAGCAATAATAATAATAAGAATAAAAATAATCCAATAATAATAACCCAACCACACATCCTCAGGAGTGACAGTTAAACTGACAGTTAAATAATAATAGTAATAATAATAATAATAATAATAATAATAATAATGTGCACAATGTCACATATAGGAGTATTATTATTATAAATTTAAACCGTAACTATTCATATCTCACATTTCTATCTAAACAAACATACACGGAATTTCATGTCTACACTTTGGCCCCGTCTCCAAGACATCTCATTAAATATCCCTATTATACAAATACAGGGTATATTTATCCAAATCTAGGTCAATCCCAAAATCCCTGAACATCAGTATTTCAGATTTTTCTCTATCGAAGGAAACATATTGGAATGTCGCGCCTCCGTCTGGGCCCATCCACAAAACATCTCATTAACTATGCACACTATGCAAATGCACGACATACATTTATATATTAATTTACTAAATTTATATCCTGCCCTTCTCACCCCGATGTAGACTCACAGAGGCTTATAAATAATATATACATACAATACATTATATTATTATCAACACACAATATCAACATTACATATTATGTACTATATTCTACTATACCACTATACTGTCATATTATTTCTAATAAAAATAATAAAATAAATACAAAAAAACCCAAAATAAAATAATACAATTAAAAATAAAAATAATATAATCAAATAATAAAATATAATACATAAAAATAATAAAAGAATAAAAATACAAATAATAATAAAACAATAAAAATAAAATAAATACAAATAATACAATAAAAATAATGAAACTAAAAAAATTAAAAACACTCAAAAATTAATACAATAAAATACTATAATAACACAAAATAAGTAAAAATAATACAACAAAATAATAAAATATAATAAATAAAAAACGTAAGTTACAATAACATTAATTTAAAAATACAAATAACATCAAATAAACATTCCACAACTATTTTTAACCAATACCACCACCACTTTGCCACAGCAACGCGTGGCCGGGCACAGCTAGTACCTTATTAAAGTCTTATTATTATTATTATTATCATAAATTACAATTTTATGTAAACATTCAAAAACATTTAACCTATTGATGCCTCTAATAATGTAATTTTATTAGTATCTATATTTATTTTTTTGGAGCCCCGGTGGCGAAGTGCGTTAAAGAGCTGAGCTGCTGAACTTGCAGACCGAAAGGTCGCAGGTTCAAATCCCGGGAGCGGAGTGAGTGCCCGCTGTTAGCTCCAGCTCCTGCTAACCTAGCAGTTTGGAAACATGCCAATGTGAGTAGATCAATAGGTACCGCTCCGGCGGGAAGGTACCGGCACTCCATGCAGTCATGCCCATGGCCACATGACCTTGGAGGTGTCTATGGACAATGCTGGCTCTTCGACTTAGAAATGGAGATGAGCACCAACCCCCAGAGTCAGACATGACTGGACTTAACGTCAGGGGAAACCTTTACCTTATTTTTATTTTTGATATTTGTCAGTAGCTGCTGCATTTCCCACCCTCGTCTTATACTTGAGTCAATAGGTTTTCCCAGTTTTGTGATAAAATTAGGTGCCTCGGCTTATATTCAGGTCGGCTTATACTCGAGTATATACGGTAGTTACCCTGATCTAAGGTCTATATGAGCAGTACAGAATGGAGCCAGAGATAGTTTGTTGTTTGCAAGGAAGCTCTTAGGGTCTGGAGCCATAATATCAGGTGGGGTGGCTCTGGGCACCAGATATTGGATTTGCAGCATTTCTAGCATTATACAAACAGCAGAGCATAGCAAAACAACATAAGCCATGGGTGCAATGTCTGCTCTTGTCCATATGGAGTTAATCAGGCCAATTATGATGATGATGATAATAATAATAATAATAATAATAAGTGTATTTATACCCCTCCTCCATCTCCCCCGAAGGGGACTCGGGGCGGCTTACATGGGGCAAGCCCGAAAAAAACCAATAACAATATACAACACATCAATAGACAAAAACATACACAATTATAAAATTTAAACATTAACCTAGAGAAATAAAAAACAGACTTAATAAAACATGGAATTAAAAACAGCGAGGCTGTACTAATAATCAGGCCAATTATGATAATAATGATAAACCAGCTGAATCCCTCATTCCTGTTTTGGCGGCTCTGGGAAGCCCCGATGCCACAGTAAGTCACCTCCCGCCACTCCGCTTGGCTGGGAAGGAGGCCTCGTGCCACTCACCCACTCCGTTCTCGCTGACGGACACGCTGTCAGAATCCAGGGCCCCGTCCATCATGGTGGCATCTTCGTCCGTGCGGCGTCGGCGGGATCGGCGCCGGCGGTTGCTGACCGGCTGCGATTCGCTGGCGTCCGTGTCGGCGGTCTGGTCCGTCTCGGTGTTGTCCAGCAGGCTGTAGGGGTTGCTGTCGGGGTCCTTCAAGACTGCGAGGGGAGAGAGGAGGTAAATAAATAATAATTTATTTATTAGCAAAGTTTATATCCCGCCCTTCTCACCCCGAAAGGGACTCAGGGTGGTTTACAAGTTATGTGTACATACAATATATTATATTATTAACATAGCACAATATAAGCATTACAAATTACTATATTGTACTATAACACTATATTGAAAAATTATTAGTAATAATGCATGTAATATAAATATACAATTATAATAGTGTACTATTATTATTATTATTATTATTATTATTTTGTATTAGATTATAATATTACTAATATTAATATAATATTATAAAAAGGGAGTATTTGGGGCCTCATCTCTTTTTCTGACTTTTTGATAAGATTTTGGGCCCACGTTCCCACTTGAAATAAGGAAAGAAAGTGAACTATATAGCCATTCCTTTGGGGAATCTCTCCAGAATACTGAGGGCATGCTTTCATGGGGCCTGGCCCATCTTGCTTGGTATTCACAAAAGACAGGTTGAGGCAGACAGAAAAAGCAGTGAATGGGGGCTCTGGGTTGTTGTGGGTTTCCCAGCCAGTAGGGCCATGTTCTAGAAGTATTCTCCTCTGATGTTTCGCCCACATCTATGGCAGGCATCTTCAAAGGTTGTGAGGTATATGGGAAAAACTAAGAGAGGAAGGTTAGACTACACAGAGAAGCCACTGAAATCCAGTTCTAGGCATCCCAGTGCATGTTTAATACTAATAATAATACTAGTAATGATAATACTAATAATATTAATAATAATATTAATAATAATACTAATAATAATACTACTTGTCGTTGGCGAGGGGCTTAACTGCTTCTATGATGTTGAGAGCCGTGCTGGTGGTACTGTAAACTACCAGCAGGTTCAACCAAGCCAGAGTGGTCTCAACTGAGAAGTAGAACTAAGTGCACCCAACCCATTTAAATATGGTGAAACCAACTCTAAAGAAGTCTATACTGGCTTGGCCGTCGCCCAGGATAATAAGGACTGCGGCGAGTGCTACTCCTGGGCACCCGTCGACAAGTGGGCTACAGGAACCAGGACCCATTGCTGAGCAACCAGGGCATGGGCCTGTAGGGCAACTGGAAGCAAAACAACTACAGAAGCGGCAGAAATTCTCAATGCCACAGAACCGAACTGTCATGAACTGCTATTACAGATCAGATTTAAAGATCAAATTGCAAAGACTGTGGCACAAGCCAGTCAAGGTGGTCCCAGTGGTGATGGGCACACTGGGTGCAGTGCCTAAAGACCTTGGCTTGCACTTAAACACAATCAGCGCTGACAAAATTACCATCTGCCAGCTGCAAAAGGCCACCTTGCTGGGATCTGCTCACATTATTCGCCGATACATCACACAGTCCTAGACACTTGGGAAGTGTCCGGCATGTGATCCAGTACAACAGCTAGAAGAGTGTCTGCTGTGGACTCATCTTGTTGTGTTTCACATAATACAAATAATAATACAAATAATAATACAAATAATAATAATAATATATCGCCTGCCATAGATGTGGGTGAAACGTCAGGAGAGAATACTTATTTATTTATTTACAGTATTTATATTCTGCCCTTCTCACCCCTAAGGGGACTCCGGGCGGATTACAATGAACACATATATGGCAAACATTCAATGCCAACAGACAAACAACATATATAGACAGACACAGAGGCATTTAACTCTTTTTTTCCAGCTTCACGATTTCGGCCACAGGGGGAGCTGTTGCTTCACTGTCCACTAGTGGCTGTACTTCCTCATTCCATTCCTCGTGTTTTGCTGGCAGTTTTATTATGTTGTAAATTAGTTAAATTAGCCTCCCGCATAAAGCGTACCTAAATTTCCCTAACTGACAGATGCAACTGTCTTTTGGGGCTGCATACGTCAACAGCAAGCCGGGCTATTTAGGGTCGGGGGCTTAACCCGACCCGGGCTTCGAACTCATGACCTCTCGGTCAGTAGTGATTTATTGCAGCTGGTTACTAGCCAGCTGTGCCACAGCCCGGAACATGGCCAGACAGCCCGGAAAACCCACAACAACTCTGTGATCCCGGGCAGGAAAGCCTCCAACAACACAATGGGGGACTCCAGAAATCTTAGTACCTGAACTGATGGAGGAGGAGTTGTACTTGCTGCTGCTGCTGCTCCCTCGAGGGGCCGGAGGGGGACCCCGTCCGCGCCCCACTCCCGGCCGCCTGCGGTTGTCCTCTAGGCGCGAGTCGCGGTCACTGGGCTGCGGGGTCTCGTACTCCTCTCTCTTCTCCGACTCGGTCTCGGAAGCGTTGGACACGTCGGAGTTGGTGGCTGGGAGAGGAAGGAAGGAGGAGCACCTTCTAAGAGTCGTCCACCCAAAATGTTACATGGCTTTCTTTTGTCTGTCTCAGGTGTGAACAAACTTGGCCCCTGCAGGTGTTTTGGACTGCAACTCCCACCATTCCTCACAGCCTCAGGCCCCTTCCTTTTGCCCCTCAGCCGCTTAAGCGGCTGAGGGGCAAAAGGAAGGGGCCTGAGGCTGTGAGGAATGGTGGGAGTTGCAGTCCAAAACACCTGCAGGGGCCAAGTTTACCTATGCCTGTCTCTACTCTCTTATCTCAAGAACCGTTGCCCACTCTCTCCTGACCCACTCACCGTAGCCCGAGTTGGGGGCCCGGCGCCCCCGTCCCCGCCCTCCGTAGCTGCCTCCGTACGTCCGGGTGCCGTGCAAAGAGGAGGAGGTGCTCTCGTCGGTGGTGTAGCCGCTGCCGCGCTCCTTGTCGGGGCGGTTGGAGAGCGGCCGGAAGCCCAGGCCAATCTGGCGCAGCTGCTCGTCGATCTGCAGCCGCTCCAGGCGCAGCTGCTCCACTTCCTGGGAGGAAGAAAGGAACCAGAGACTCAAAGAATCGTAGCGTTAGAGGAGAGACACCCCCTCTTTCTGCCACGCAAAAAAAAAATATAAACAAAGCCCTCTTGACAGATGGATATCGAGCCTTTGCTTTAAAATATCAAGAGAAACAAACTCCACTGGACTCCAAGGCAGGAATGGTTTCCACGGTCAAACAGCTCCTAGCATCTGGAAGTTCTTCCTAAGGTTTAGGTGGAATCTCTTTTCCTGCAATTTGAATCTATGGCTGCATTATGCCCTCGTCCTCTCCTCAAAGGGACATGCTTTCCAATAGTTTGTTTGTTTGTTTGTTTATTAGCAACATTTACTGTATATACTCGAGTATAAGCCTAGTTTTTCAGCCCTTTTTAAGAACTGAAAAAAAAACCTCGGCTTATACTCAGGTGAGGGTCCTGGTGGGCTTATATTCAGGTTGGCTTATACTCAAGTATATATGGTATGTTTATTATTTTTCTCTATTATTGGTATTGTTACATTTATTATTTTACTCTATTGCTGTTACATTTATTTTACTCTATTTTATTATTACAGTAGAGTCTCACTTATCCAAGCTAAACGGGCCGGCAGAACCTTGGATAAGCGAATATCTTGGATAATAAGGAGGGATTAAGGAAAAGCCTATTAAACATCCAATTAGGTTATGGTTTTACAAATTAAGCACCAAAACATCATGTTAGACAACAAATTTGACAGAAAAAGTAGTTCAACACGCAGTAATGTTATGTTGTAATTACTGTATTTATCATCATCATCATCATGATCATCATCATTTAATTACTTATTAATCGCCCTCCATTCATGATGCTCTAGGCGATTTACAAGATAAAATTGTAAAGGATAAAAATACATATATACAAATATTGATAAAATTAACATAGATTAAAAGCTCTAGTAAAGAGCCAGGTCTTGAGTGCTAGGGTAAAAGGCGAATTTAGCACCAAAATATCACGATATATTGAAAACATTGACTACAAAAATGCATTGGATAATCCAGAACCTTGGATAAGCGAGTCTTGGATAAGTGAGACTCTACTGTAGTTTGTTTGTTTGTTTATTAACAACATTTACTGTATATACTCGAGTATAAGCCTAGTTTTTCAGCCCTTTTTTAGAACTAAAAAAACCCCTCCTCGGCTTATACTCAGGTAAGGGTCCTGGTGGGCTTATGTTTAGGTCGCCTTATACTCAAGTATATATGGTATATTTGTTATTTTTCTCTATTATTGGTATTGTTACATTTATAATTTTACTCTATTAATTATTATTATTGCATTTATTATTTTATTCTATCGTTGTTACTTTTACATTTATTTTACTCTATTTTATTATTATTAATACATTTATTATTTTACTCTTTATTATTTTACTGCATTTATTATTATTATTACATGTATTATTTCACTCTATTATTATTAAAAGGATACATAAGCACATTTACATTGAAGAAGATGAAAATAATGATTTAATCAGAGTTGAACAGTCATATCTTAAATTACAGTTTGATGTAAAGATTCAAAAACATTTAAACTAAGGATGCCTCAATTAATGTAATTTTATTGGTATCTCGGCTTATACTGGAGTCAATGTTTTCCCAGGTTTTTTTGTGGTAAAATAGGTGACTCAGCTTATATTCGGGTTGGCTTATACTCGAGTATATATGGTATATCCCGCCCTTCTCACCCTGAAGGGGAGTCAGGTCGGCTTACAAGTTATATTTACATACAATATATTATATTATTAACATAGCACAATATAAGCATTATATATTACTATATTGTGCTATAACATTATATTGTAATATTATTAGTAATATTACATGTCATATAAATATACAATTAGAAGAGCGTATTATTGTTATATTATATTGTATTACATTATAATAATATTATTACCAATATATTATATATATATATATATATATATATATATATATATACACACACACACATACACACACACACACACACACACACACACACACACATACATACAATATATTATATTATTAGTCTATCATAATATGAGTATTATGATATTGTTATATTGACTCAGGAGACAATATATTATGATATTGTTATATTGACTGAGGTCTTCCTGGCCCCCTTCTTCACTCTGGCCTAGAGTGGCAGTTAGTCCTTGGGCAGGGGAGTTGATCATGGCGATCATGTCCCCTTTCTCTCAGCCTTCTTTTCTCCAAGATAAACATACACAAGACAGGAATGAGCTGGGGAGGGAGAGCCAGATCTCCTAGAAGGCAGCACAGAAAGCCCTCTCAGGAAACACAGACATGAGATGGGGACTCTGTGCTGAAACTGGGTATAATTGCAGGTTTATTTCCGATATTTCTACCCCAAAGGGACTCAGGGCGGTTTACACAACTGGCAGGATCACTACCAGTATATCATAATACAATAAAATAATAAAAAAGTTAAAATAGTTAAATAACATAATAAAATACAATATATAAAAGATTTAACACAGTGCAACACAAAATATATATGCCAGTCATCCATCAGACCTTGTGCAAGAGCCTTAATCCAATCCATGTCAACGCTAACTGAGTTCATAAGGTTTCCTCATGAGTTCATTTGGTATAAGATTCAGACACATGTGGCTACTATAAACCTTTCTGATGGCAATGATGAATGTGCAGCAGGTAGCCTAAAAGAGGAGAAGCCTTCCAGCCTTCTGCTGATGGTGCCCAGCATCACCCCAGAGCCACAGAAGAACTAAGCCCCCAAATATTTTGGGCCCAGACTTATACCAGCTGGGAACAGGATGCCCCCCCCTCCCAAAGCAAAGCCAATGGAAGGAGAGCTCCCAAGGGTTCCACAGCACAGAAGCAAACAAATAATAATCATAGAATCATAGAATCATAGAATAGTAGAGTTGGAAGAGACCTCATGGGCCATCCAGTCCAACCCCCTGCCAAGAAGCAGGAAATCGCATTCAAAGCACCCCCGAGAGATGGCCATCCAGCCTCTGCTTAAAAGCCTCCAAGGAAGGAGCCTCCACCACAGTCCGGGGGAGAGAGTTCCACTGCCGAACAGCCCTTCTCACAGTGAGGAAGTTCTTCCTGATGTTCAGGTGGAATCTCCTTTCCTGTAGTTTGAAGCCCTTGTTCCCTTGTGTCCTAGTCTGCAGGGCAGCAGAAAACAATCTTGCTCCCTCCTCCCTATGACTTCCCTTCACGTATTTGTACATGGCTATCATGTCTCCTCTCAGCCTTCTCTTCTGCAGGCTCAACATGCCCAGCTCTTTAAGCCGCTCCTCATAGGGCTTGTTCTCCAGACCCTTAATCATTTTAGTCGCCCTCCTCTGGACGCTTTCCAGCTTGTCAACATCTCCCTTCAACTGTGGTGCCCAGAATTGGACGCAGTATTCCAGGTGTGGTCTGACCAAGGCAGAATAGAATAAGGGGGAGCAGGACTTCCCTGGATCTAGACGCTATTCCCCTATTGATGCAGGACAGAATCCCGTTGGCTTTTTTAGCTGCCGCATCACATTGTTGGCTCATGTTTAACTTGTTGTCCACGAGGACTCCAAGGTCTTTTTCGCACACACTGCTGTCAAGCCATTTGTCATTTCCATTTTTCCTGCCGAAATGAAGTATCTTGCTTTTGTCCCTGTTGAACTTCATAATGAAACTTTATGTATATCCTGCCACCATCTCCCCACAGTAACTCGGGGTAGCTTACATGGCACAAAGCCTGACAACATAATTAAATAGAACAAACAACAACGCAAACACAATTTACTGTATAAAAGATAAAATCAGTAATACAATACAGAACAAGGATATTATAACAATAGTTAATAATAATAATAATAATAATAACAAAGGCCTCACCTGAAGGTAGGAGAGGTGATACTCCAGCAGGGCCTGGGCGTTGCTGATATTCTCTCGCGTTCCCACAAAGATGAAGGGGACCATCCCCTGCGGAAGGGAAAGACACATTGCCAATGGGAGCGGCAGCAGATAACATTCCTTCAGAAGTCACCACCAAAGCAGACATATTTAGAATAAACTGCCAACAAAACCTTCGTTGCGTGCAGATGAAACAACAGGCTGCTGCTCCTCATTCTCCCAAAACTGGAGGAGGAGCAAGTGCATAGGCACAGAGCTAGTTTGATGGAGAGGCCCAACGGCATTTGAATATGGTACAGTTAACATTTTATTTTATTTATTTGCAACATTTATATCCCGCCCTTCTCACCTCGAAAGGGACTCAGGGCGGCTTACAAGTTATATGTACATACATTATATTATATTATTAGTATGCCAGAATATAAGCATTATATATTACTATATTGTACTATACCACTATGCTGCAATAATATTAGTAACATTACATGTAATATAGAATATATAATTATAATAGTGTATTATTATACTGTAGTACATTATAATATTATTACTAATATTATAAGTACATACAATATATTATATTATTAGTATAGCACAATGTAAGCATTATATATTACTATGTTGTACTATACCACTATGCTGCAATAATATTAGTAATATTACATGAAATATATAATATACAATTATAATAGTGTATTATTATTATATTGTATTACATTTTAATATTACTAATATTATATGTACATACAACATATTATATTATTAGCATAGCACAATGTAAGCATTATATATTACTACTAGCTGTACCCGGCCACGCGTTGCTGTGGCGTAGTCCTTAGTGGGGTTTTCTTCGTGGCATGGAAGGTGGCCTAAAGAGGATTTCCCGTAGGTATGAAGCAGCCAGCCTTTGATGCTGCAAGGTTATTCAATGGTATTCAAGTTGGCCGATAATGGAGTCCCCTAGGCATGAAGCAGCCAGGCATTGATGCTGAAAGGCTATTCAATGGTATTGAAGTTGGGCAACAATGGAGTCCCCTAGGTATGAAGCAGCCAGCCTTTGATGCTGTAAGGCTATTCAATGGTATTGAAGTTGGGCAACAATGGAGTCCCCTAGGCATGAAGCAGCCAGGCATTGATGCTGCAAGGCTATTCAATGGTATCGAAGTTGGCCATCAATGGAGTCCCCTAGGCATGAAGCAGCCAGGCTTTGATGCTGCAAGGCTATTCAATGGTATTGAAGTTGGGCAACAATGGAGTCCCCTAGGTATGAAGCAGCCAGCCTTTGATGCTGCAAGGCTATTCAATGGTATTGAAGTTGGGCAACAATGGAGTCCCCTAGGTATGAAGCAGCCAGCCTTTGATGCTGCAAGGCTATTCAATGGTATTGAAGTTGGGCAACAATGGAGTCCCCTAGGTATGAAGCAGCCAGCCTTTGATGCTGCAAGGCTATTCAATGGTATTGAAGTTGGGCAACAATGGAGTCCCCTAGGCATGAAGCAGCCAGCCTTTGATGCTGCAAGGCTATTCAATGGTATTGAAGTTGGGCAACAATGGAGTCCCCTAGGCATGAAGCAGCCAGGCTTTGATGCTGCAAGGCTATTCAATGGTATTGAAGTTGGGCAACAATGGAGTCCCCTAGGTATGAAGCAGCCAGCCTTTGATGCTGCAAGGCTATTCAATGGTATTGAAGTTGGGCAACAATGGAGTCCCCTAGGCATGAAGCAGCCAGGCTTTGATGCTGCAAGGCTATTCAATGGTATTGAAGTTGGGCAACAATGGAGTCCCCTAGGCATGAAGCAGCCAGGCTTTGATGCTGCAAGGCTATTCAATGGTATTGAAGTTGGGCAACAATGGAGTCCCCTAGGCATGAAGCAGCCAGGCTTTGATGCTGCAAGGCTATTCAATGGTATTGAAGTTGGGCAACAATGGAGTCCCCTAGGTATGAAGCAGCCAGCCTTTGATGCTGCAAGGCTATTCAATTGTATTGAAGTTGGGCAACAATGGAGTCCCCTAGGTATGAAGCAGCCAGCCTTTGATGCTGCAAGGCTATTCAATGGTATTGAAGTTGGGCAACAATGGAGTCCCCTAGGTATGAAGCAGCCAGCCTTTGATGCTGCAAGGCTATTCAATGGTATTGAAGTTGGGCAACAATGGAGTCCCCTAGGCATGAAGCAGCCAGCCTTTGATGCTGCAAGGCTATTCAATGGTATTGAAGTTGGGCAACAATGGAGTCCCCTAGGTATGAAGCAGCCAGCCTTTGATGCTGCAAGGCTATTCAATGGTATTGAAGTTGGGCAACAATGGAGTCCCCTAGGCATGAAGCAGCCAGCCTTTGATGCTGCAAGGCTATTCAATGGTATTGAAGTTGGGCAACAATGGAGTCCCCTAGGCATGAAGCAGCCAGCCTTTGATGCTGCAAGGCTATTCAATGGTATTGAAGTTGGGCAACAATGGAGTCCCCTAGGCATGAAGCAGCCAGGCTTTGATGCTGCAAGGCTATTCAATGGTATTGAAGTTGGGCAACAATGGAGTCCCCTAGGTATGAAGCAGCCAGCCTTTGATGCTGCAAGGCTATTCAATGGTATTGAAGTTGGGCAACAATGGAGTCCCCTAGGTATGAAGCAGCCAGCCTTTGATGCTGCAAGGCTATTCAATGGTATTGAAGTTGGGCAACAATGGAGTCCCCTAGGTATGAAGCAGCCAGCCTTTGATGCTGCAAGGCTATTCAATGGTATTGAAGTTGGGCAACAATGGAGTCCCCTAGGCATGAAGCAGCCAGCCTTTGATGCTGCAAGGCTATTCAATGGTATTGAAGTTGGGCAACAATGGAGTCCCCTAGGCATGAAGCAGCCAGGCTTTGATGCTGCAAGGCTATTCAATGGTATTGAAGTTGGGCAACAATGGAGTCCCCTAGGTATGAAGCAGCCAGCCTTTGATGCTGCAAGGCTATTCAATGGTATTGAAGTTGGGCAACAATGGAGTCCCCTAGGCATGAAGCAGCCAGGCTTTGATGCTGCAAGGCTATTCAATGGTATTGAAGTTGGGCAACAATGGAGTCCCCTAGGCATGAAGCAGCCAGGCTTTGATGCTGCAAGGCTATTCAATGGTATTGAAGTTGGGCAACAATGGAGTCCCCTAGGCATGAAGCAGCCAGGCTTTGATGCTGCAAGGCTATTCAATGGTATTGAAGTTGGGCAACAATGGAGTCCCCTAGGTATGAAGCAGCCAGCCTTTGATGCTGCAAGGCTATTCAATTGTATTGAAGTTGGGCAACAATGGAGTCCCCTAGGTATGAAGCAGCCAGCCTTTGATGCTGCAAGGCTATTCAATGGTATTGAAGTTGGGCAACAATGGAGTCCCCTAGGTATGAAGCAGCCAGCCTTTGATGCTGCAAGGCTATTCAATGGTATTGAAGTTGGGCAACAATGGAGTCCCCTAGGCATGAAGCAGCCAGCCTTTGATGCTGCAAGGCTATTCAATGGTATTGAAGTTGGGCAACAATGGAGTCCCCTAGGTATGAAGCAGCCAGCCTTTGATGCTGCAAGGCTATTCAATGGTATTGAAGTTGGGCAACAATGGAGTCCCCTAGGCATGAAGCAGCCAGCCTTTGATGCTGCAAGGCTATTCAATGGTATTGAAGTTGGCCATCAATGGAGTCCCCTAGGTATGAAGCAGCCAGCCTTTGATGCTGCAAGGCTATTCAATGGTATTGAAGTTGGGCAACAATGGGGTCCCCTAGGCATGAAGCAGCCAGCCTTTGATGCTGCAAGGCTATTCAATGGTATTGAAGTTGGCCATCAATGGAGTCCCCTAGGCATGAAGCAGCCAGGCTTTGATGCTGCAAGGGTATTCAATGGTATTCAAGTTGGCCTGGAGGAGGTACCTGTGACTTCCTGGCGTTTTCTCTGAGTTGGGGAAGAAGCTGAGGAGGGTGCTCTGGTAAGAGATCATGATGATGGCGGGGAGTGAGGGGAAGGAGGCAGCCAGAAGGAGAAGCTGTGGCTCCGGCTCCCAGGGGGGCGGGGCTTGCGAGCAGGGCGCGCGCGGGGAACAGCCGTTGTCGGCAGGCCGGGGAGTGACGTCATGGGAGGAGGGGTAACAGAGAGAGGGGAAAGGCAAAGCTGGGCATTCCCTCTCCCGCCCTTGTTTTGGAGGAGTGTGGGGTGAGTGGGTCCTGTGGAGGTTCTGACCCGATGTTTTGTTGTTTCAACCTGGAGGCGTGGATAATGGATTCTGTTGTCAAATTCGGAGTTTGGAGGGTGTTTAGTTTTGTTGTTTTCCTCGGTGCCCGAATTCCATCACTCTTTTATATATAGAGATGTTCTACTATACCACTATGCAGCAATATTATTAGTAATATTACATGTAATATAATGTAATATTTTAAATTACATTTTATCAAAGTTTCAACTTCTTTTTCTTGATTTTGCATTTGTAAACCACTTGAGAGACCAGGACTGACTGGACTCTCACCCAAGCAGGAAGAAAAGCATCCCCAGGCTCCTGACTGATGGGTTTTTGAGTCTGGCCGCCAATCCTTTGCCCAGGGAACCAAAGGAAACGCACTTGAGACAGACAGAGAAGAGAAGGAAAGATGACACACACAGATATGTTATGTGACGGGAAGATGGGACTTGTTGACATCAGGGATGGCGAGAGACAGGACAACCCCTTCAAGAGGTGGGAAGGGCATGTCAGTGTTTTTGTTGTTATAGAGTGAAATGTTCAATCAATTGTTGCTGTTGGATTGTGTATGTGTGTTCCGGCAAGCATTCCAGCAGCCAAGGAGTTAATTACATGCCAGCCCTGATTGATTGCCGGAAGGGCCAATGGGTCAAGACTTCCGGTGTGAACGGAACATTTGTCATGAACTGTGGAATGTTGGGAGGCGCCTGCTAGCACTGATTACAGACTCGGCTTGCTGAGAGGACGTGCCATGCTTTGCCCTTGCCAAGGGAACATATGTCCTGACAGTGATGGTGTTTAGTATTGTATATAGTATTTAGTATTTATATACTAAATATTTATATTTAGTATATAAATATTTATATACTAAATATTTAGTATTTATATAGTATTTAGTATTGTATATAGGCCTGGGTTGTGGCGCAGGCTGGTGAGCAGCCAGCTGCAGCCAGCTGCAACAAATCACCCTGACCCTGAGTTCGAGGCCAGCTCGGAGCCTGTGTTTGTCTCTGTCTTTGTTCTATGTTAAGGCATTGAATGTTTGCCTTATATGTATAATGTGATCTGCCCTGAGTCCCCTTCGGGGTGAGAAGGGCGGAATATAAATATTATAAATAAATAATTAATAGTCTGTAAATAAACGTATAGTACCGCTGGGATCAGCAGATAATCTATGGCTGAGGTGACGTTTGTCGGTGCCACTTTGCCGATGCTTAAGTGGTCTGACTGGTGAGAAGAAGGTTAGACCTGACTCATCAATAGGTCAGGGCGATGGATTTCCCCTGACAGGGCAAAGACGGGTAAAAGGCTCCTCCCTCCGGCCCCACTGACCTCTTCCCGGGGGTTCTTCTTGTCGTTGTCGCCTTCCACTCGCACTCGGACCACCCCGGATTTGTCCACAATCTCCTGGATGACCTTGCCGTTCTTGCCGATGACCTTTCCTGTTGCAAAAAGCAAAGGAGGCAGCTGAGGAGGGTCATGCGCATGCCTCTAGAGCAGGCATGGGCCAACTTCGGCCCTCCCCCCATGTGTTTTGGACTGCAACTCCCACTATTCCTCACAGCCTCAGGCCCTTTCCTTTTGCCCCTCAGCCGCTTAAGCGGCTGAGGGGCAAAAGGAAGGGGCCTGAGGCTGTGAGGAATGGTGGGAGTTGCAGTCCACACTTTCTGAGGTGATGATGAGGGAAGGAAGGGAGATGCTCGGGGGCTTCACTCACCGACCAGGTTCCGGGGGACTTGGACAGAGTCTTCAGAGAATTCCAAGAAACTCCTGGCCTGTTTGCAGGCTTCCGGGGTCTGCAGGGAGCAGAAGGGCAAGGAATGGCGTAAGGTTGACTCTTAAAGGGGCAACAACTGGATCATGGAGCTGGAAGGAGGACCTCAAAGGCTGCCTGGTGCCAACTCTCTTCCATCAGCTCTGGGAATCCCTGAGCGGTGGCTTTCTCAACTTAAATGCTCAAAGGCCTCCAAGGAAGGAGTTGACCATCCAAGGCAGACACCCTGAATCCTGTCGTACATCTCTTACTGACAGGAAGTTCTCCCTAATGTTTACTCCCATCTCTTTCTTTGCAGCTTGTATCCATTGGTTCAAATTCTAATTCTGGAGCAGCTAATAATAATAATAATAATAATAATAATAATAATAATAATAATAATAATAATAATAAAGCAAGCGATTAGAACAAATGCAATTAAGGCCAAGATCGAAAAATCAGCTGATGGCCCAAAATGCAGATTGTGCAAGGAAACCGACAAAACCATTGATCATATCCTCAGCTGCTGTAAGAAAATTGCACAGACAGACTACAAACAGAGGCACAACTCTGTGGCCCAAATGATTCATTGGAACTTATGCCTCATGGACCACCTCCCAGCAGCAAAGAACTGGTGGGATCACAAACCTGCAAAAGTATTGGAAAATGAGCACGCAAAGATACTGTGGGACTTCCGAATCCAGACTGACAAAGTTCTGGAACACAACACACCAGACATCACAGTTGTGGAAAGGAAAAAGGTTTGGATCATTGATGTCGCCATCCCAGATGACAGTTGCATTGACGAAAAACAACAGGAAAAACTCAACCGCTATCAGGACCTCAAGATTGAACTTCAAAGACTCTGGCAGAAACCAGTGCAGGTGGTCCCGGTGGTGATGGGCACACTGGGTGCCGTGCCAAAATATCTCAGCTGGCATTTGGAAACAATAGACATTGACAAAATCACGATCTGCCAACTGCAAAAAGCCACCCTACTGGGATCTTTGCGCATCAACCGAAAATACATCACACAGTCCTAGACACTTGGGAAGTGTTCGACTTGTGATTTTGTGATATGAAATCCAGCATATACATCTCGTTTGCTGTGTCATAATAAAATAATAATAATAAAAATTTATTTATACCCTGCCACCATCTCCCCATGGGGACTTGGGGCAGTTCACACTGTTACAAAAGTAACACAAATATATTAGCATAATATACAAAGGTTAAAACACAATAAGGTAACAAAACAAAAGTTAATACAACAGTAATAATATCAAACAATCACCAATACAATTCAGTCAAACTAATTGTATTGGTGGCTAAGAACCAGTTCCATAGAATCATAGATGGAAGAGACCACATGGGTCATCTAGTCCAACCCTCTCTCATGCAGGAAAAACACCATCAAAGTACCCTTGACAGATGGCCACCCAGCCTCCGTTTCAAAGTCTCCACTACACTCCGAGGCAGAGAGTTCCACTGCTGAAAAGCTCTTACAGTCTGAGTCCTAGTCTCCAGGGCAGCGGAAAGGAAACCTGCTCTCTCTTCCTTGTGACATCATTTCACCTAATTGTACATGGCTCTCATGTCTCCTCTCAACCTTCTCTTCTGCAGGCGAAACACCTGATAATATCCCTTCAGATCTGTCATTTCCCAGTCTTTGCACTGCAGGTGGGCTGTGTGGGAGAGCCTTCTCCAGGTATCCGCTTCCCTTCTGCTTGCTCTTTACCCCTTCTTTGATTATTTCTACATAGCGGAATGGAGTTACACTTCACCTAACTCTATCATTCATTGCCCTCTCACCCCTCAGTCAATGCCTGCCTCCTCTCTGCAGCCAGAATGTCCGAGACCCAGAGCCCCAGCTGCAGGCAGACCACTGGAGCCACACAACCGTTGGATAGGACTGGCTTCTCGGTGCCACCCAGCTGCCCCAAATAGAGGGAATGCTAACTTTCTCTCAGGGACCTTTGGGCCTTACCTCTCCATAGATGCGGAAGGTGCAGGTCTCCTCGTCCAACTCGATGGCGGTGACCCCGAGGACTTTGCGGGCCTGCTGGATGTTGGCCCCGTGGGTGCCGATGGCCAGGCCCATCAGGTCCTCGCGCACCGTGAACTCCTCCTGGTAGGCCGACGCCAGCTGCTTACTTGTCTGGGAGAAGTAAGAGGCACGGTGATACAGGGAGAACACAGAGACCTACCCTCTTGCAAGGATACCTTAGGCACACCTTCCCCATCATCCACAGCCTCCGAGAGGAAGGCAGTCCACGCCTGGAGGACTGGCAACAAGGCCAAGCAGCTTGCTTTCAGGGACCCTTCCTTAAAAGGTTTCTGGGGACAGTGCAAATCTAACTGGGCCTGATTTGGCTGGTGCTGTATTTGGAACCCACAGAATACAGCCTTGAAACTCAAAGGTCTGTTGCATCGGATAAACGCTGGGCAGGCTCCAATATTTCATTCCAGAGCACGCTCTGGACAGTTTCAGAATGCCATCCATCATTTTTTAATAATAATAATAATAATAATAATAATAATAATAATAATCTTTATTCTTATACCCCACCTAATCTCCCCAAAGGGACTCGGGACGGCTTACACAGGGACAAGCCTGAACAACAACATAACATTAAAAGGTAAAGGTTTCCCCAGACATTAAGTCCAGTCATATCTGACTCTGGGGGTTGGTGCTCATCTCCATTTCTAAGACAAAGAGCCGCCGTTGTCCGTAGACACCTCCAAGGTCATGTGGCCACTGGCATGACTGCATGGAGTGCCGTTACCTTCCCGCCGGAGCGGTACCTATTGATCTACTCACACTGGCATGTTTTCGAACTGCTAGGTTGGCAGAAGCTGGAGCTAACAGCGGGCGCTCACGCCGCTCCCGGGGGTTGAACCTGGGACCTTTCGGTCTGCAAGTTCAGCAGCTCAGCGCTTTAACACACTTCGCCACCGGGGCTCCTTACATGTATAAAATTTAACAGCAATTTAAAACATTCCAACAATAAACAAAAATGACATAACAAGACAATTACTTTAAAAGCCTGAGCATCAATTTTGCACACGGTAAAAGGTGACTAGTGCAGAGCTCAAGGGTCTATAGATAAAATCAGAGTGAAAAAAGGAGGAATACGGGGACGGCTTCCATTAAAGTGCTATAATATATAACTGGGCCCAGGCTGTGGCACAGGCGGGAGAGCAAGCCAGCTGCAATTAACGGCAATGAATCACTCTGACCAGGAGGTCATGAGTTCGAGGCCCGCTCGGAGCCTATGTTTGTTTGTCTTTGTCCTATGTTAAAAGGCATTGAATGTTTGCCTAATATGTGTAATGTGATCTGCCCTGAGTCCCCTTCGGGGTGAGAAGGGCGGAATATAAATGCTGTAAATAAATAAATAATATATGGGATAAGGAACAGTAATAAGGTGTCAGACGATTTTGTAAACATAACCAATAACAGTATGAAGACAAGTCTGAAGGGCCTATTCATTCAAACACCAGTGTGGCGTTAGGCCAGTGTGGTCCAATCTGAGGCCCGCGGGCCGCATGCAGCCCACCAATTCATTTTGGTTGGCTCTTGCCCTTCTTACTGGAAAAATATTTTAATTTAATATTTGGAAAAAAAATTTTTTACCCGTCTTACTGCTTTAGGTTTTTAAGAAACACTTTCTTTCCGGAATGTCTCTGACCCTCACATTCCTATACTAAAGTTTGATTGGCTCCACACAGATTAAGGTCATGCATCGGCAAACCTCGGCCCTCTGGGTGCTTTGAACTTCAACTCCCACAATTCCTAACAGTTCAAAACACCCGGAGGGCCGAAAATAAGCTCTTGCATCTCCTCCGTAGCTCATCTCCTCTATCATGTCTCTCTGGACTGGCCTGGAGTCCTAGCAATCCTGCTTTCCAGGATCCTCGTAGGGAACTCCTGGGCCCACTCTGTGCTATTCTTACCTCCAAGTGCTTGTTGGCTTCCTCATTCCGGGACATCAGCATCAGCTTGGTCCGGATGCTGCGCAGATGCATGTCTCCCAAGAGAGATGCCCTCTTGACCGTGGACTCGTTTGTGGACTGCAATAAAAACAGCAAAACGGTACTAAGATGCCTGTGCTTTAGGAGCAAAACAAAAGGGGAAGCGAGCACACAACACTGAGGTATTCTGCAAAGGAAAAATATGGCCGCAGATATTGGCAAGCACACAGACTCTTGAGCAGGGGTCCCCAAACTACGGCCTGGGGGCTACATGTGGCCCATCGAAGCTATTTATCTGGCCCCAGGGCAGCGGCTCCCTCCTCCTCCACCAAGGAAGGCACGTGCAGCGTGAAGGAGAAAGAGGGAAAGGTACGTGCCTTGCCTTCCTCCCTTGCCCGGTGTGCGCTTTCCAAAGCTTTGCTTGTATTTATCATGGTATTTTAATTATTATTTAATTGATAATTAATTATTAAGGGGTGCTTTGCTAGTGCTTTTGGTGCACAAAGGAAGAGGCCCAAGGGGTCTCCTTCCAACCCTTCTTCTTCTTCTTCTTCTTCTTCTTCTTCTTATTATTATTATTATTATTATTATTATTATTTTATTATTATGACACAGCAAACAAGATAGATATGCTGGATTTCGTATCACAAAATCACAAGTCGAACACTTCCCAAGTGTCTAGGACTGTGTGATGTATTTTCGGATGATGTGCGCAGATCCCAGTCAGGTGGCCTTTTGCAGTTGGCAGATCGTAATTTTGTCAATGTCTATTGTTTCCAAATGCCGGCTGAGATCTTTTGGCACGGCACCCAATGTGCCCATCACCACCGGGACCACCTGCACTGGTTTCTGCCAGAGTCTTTGCAGGGATGGCGACATCAATGATCCAAACCTTGTTCTTTTCCACAACTGTGATGTCTGGTGTGTTGTGCTCCAGAACTTTGTCAGTCTGGATTCGGAAGTCCCACAGTATCTTTGCATGTTCATTTTCCAAGACTTTTGCAGGTTTGTGATCTCACCAGTTCTTTGCTGCTGGGAGGTAGTACTTGAGGCATAAGTTCCAGTGAATCATTTGGGCCACATAGTTGTGCCTCTGTTTGTAGTCTGTCTGTGCGATTTTCTTACAACAGCTGAGGATATGATCCATGGTTTTGTCAGCTTCCTTGCACAGTCTGCATTTTGGGTTATTATTATTATTATTATTATTATTATTATTATTATTATTATTATTATTATTAACATTGAGGCTGGGTGGCCACCTGTCAGGGGTGCTTTGCTTGTGCTTTTGGTGCACAAAAGGCAGAAGGGGGTTGGACTAAATAGCCCAAGGGGTCTCTTCCAAGCCTTTTTATTATTTTTAGGATGATTATTATTAACATTGAGGCGGTATTTGTTCCCGTTTTGTTTGTTTACTTCAAAATAAGATATGTGCAGTGTGCATAGGAATTTGTTCATCGTTTTTTTTAAAAAAACTATAGTCCAGCCCTCCAACGGTTTGAGGGACTGTGAATTGGCCCCCTGTTTTAAAAAGTTTGGGGACCCCTGCTCTTGAGAATATGAAAAGCCCACAAAGGAGTTGAAAAACAACTGCGGGATTTTCAAGTGGGTTCTGCTGTTCCAAGTGACCATTAAACTGCCATTTGGGATTTATTCGCTAGAGGGGGGCAAAGAGCGACACTTCCCAAGCAGCCCTTGCATAGAGGAAAAAAAGGAAAAAACTTTCTATCAGTCTCTCTCACTTTTTCAATTTGCACACACAGATCTGCACAGAGACATTCTCCCAAGAGGAGAGATGGACGCTTACCAGGATGATGAGCTCGCTGTTGGTGGGGCTGAGGAAGATGCAGTTGGCGCCTACGGCTTTCTTGAATTCTTTGTGCACATTTTCATTTGAGCAGCTGCAGAGAAGAAACGGGGAGAGCATAAGCCATTTACAGGCATGGGCAAACTTGGGCCTTCTAAGTGTTTTGGACTTCAATTCCCACAATTCCTAACAGCCGGAGTTGAAGTCCAAAATACCTGGAAAGCAAACTTTGCATTCTCTGGGGCTGACACACAGCAAATAAAAAAATAGCTGCAAGTAAGATGCTGTATATACTCGAGTAAAAGCCAACCTGAATATAAACCGAGGCACCTAATTTTACCACAAAAAAACTAGGAAACCTTGACTCCAGTATAAGCCGAGGGTGGTAAATTTCAGAAATAAAAACAGATACCAATAAAATAACATTAATTGAGGCATCAGTAGGTTAAATGTTTTTGAATATTTACATAAAGCTCAACTCTGATCAAATCATTATTCTCATCTTCTTCAATGTAAATGTGCTTATGTAGCCTTATTAATAATAATAACAGAGTAAAATAATACATGTAATAATAATACATACATACAGGAAAATAATACATGTAATAATAGAGTAAACGAATACATGCAATAATAATAAGATCAGAGTGAAATAATAAATGTATTAATAATAATAAAAATAGAGTAAAATAAATGTAATAGCAGCAACAATAGAGAAAATAATAAATGTAATACCAATAATAATAGAGAAAAATAATAAATGTAGCATATATTCTCGAGTATAAGCTGAGCCAAATATAAGCCAACCAGGACCCTCACCCGAATATAAGCCGATAAGATCAGAGTGAAATAATAAATGTATTAATAATAATAATAATAAAAATAGAGTAAAATAAATGTAATAATACCAATAATAATAGAGAAACTATTCTATGATTTTGTGACTCGGTCCTGTCAGAATCATGGCGCAGGGATCCCATGGAGTCCTGCAAGGAAACACTCACGCCTCTTTGAGGTCTTCCGGCACAGCGATGGTGACTTTGAAGAAGCTGCACTTGGTGGCCACTTTGCAGGGGTTGACGGGCCGCAGCCGCTCCAGCGTGACAATTTCGTTGTAGACGGCGTCGCAAGCGGCATATTCGATGACGTAGAACTGGGAGGGAGAGAGAGAGAGAGGGGCTCAGAACCAGCTCAAGACCCTTGGGAAGCTCCAAAGGTGGGCATTTGCAGGGAAAGAAGATATTACACCCAAAAGATCACAAGAGGAGCAGGAAAGGAAGCTGCTATGATTATTATTATTATTGTTATTGTTTATTTATCTCCTCCTTTTTCTCTCCACGAGGAGACTCAAAGTGGCTAACATAGGAAACAGCTCCTGCCTTTGGCAGGGAAGCTTCTAGCATGTTCTTCCTAGGCACTGGGAAGAAATCTCCCAAGAGAGCAGCTGCCTTCATTTCCTCCCCCTGTTTCAGAAATGCAGGATGCCATAGCTTCCCTACCCACCTCCCTACCCACTATGTATTGTAGCATCTGATACACCTAGCACTTTATAGCCGTCACTTCAATGCCGAATCCCGGTCATTATACCTAGATTTCTTGATGGAGCTTTGTCATTAGTTTTAAATCTTTGTTATATGACTATATGTCTTATGCATTTATGCTTATGTGGTATTGTGTTTTAATTGCTGTATGGTTTTAATGTGTTGTATTGGAAACCGCTCTGACTCCCTCGAGGAGATAGGGCAGTACATAAATAAAGTTTTATTATATTAGTATTATAACTATCACCCACCATACAGTTCTGTTTTGGGTTGGAGCTACACTGCCATATGATGAACTGCAGTATATGGTCACTGTAGTCCCAAATGCTTTTATAAAGTACCGTCTATACTCGCATATAAGCCGATCAGAATATAAGCTAAGGCACCTAATTTTACCACAAAAAACTGGGAAAACATTGACTCAAGTATAAGCCGAGTGTGGTAAATTTCGGAATTAAAAATAGATACCAATAAAATTACATTAATTGAGGCACTGGTAGGTTAAATGTTTCTGAATATTTACACAAAACTGTAATTTAAGATAAAACTGTCCAACTCTGATTAAATCATCACTCTCATCTTCTTCAATGTAAATGTGCTTATGTATCCTTTTAATAATAATAGAGTAAAATTAATAAATGTAATAATAATAATAATACAAGAAAATAATACATATAATAATAATAAGATCAGAGTGAAAAAATAAATGTATTATTAATTATAAATAGAATAAAATAATAAATGTAATAATACCAATAATAGAGAAAAATAATAAACGTTCCATATATACTTGAGCACAAGCCAAATATAAGCCAACCAGGACCCTCACCTGAGTTTAAGCTGAGGGGGGCTTTTTCAGTCCTAATAAAGGGCTGAAAAACTAGGCTTATACTCGAGTATATGCAGTAATTGTCATGTTATGACATTTTGTTTAGTGTTGCTATGTTTAAAATTACTGTTAAATTCTGTGTATGTAATGTCATGCTATGTTGTTATACGGGCTTGTCCCTGAGTAAGCCGCCCCGAACCCCTTTGGGAAGATGGTGGCAGGATATAAGAATAAAGATTATATTATTATTATTACTGGTATCAAGATTTGTAAATTGCCTGGCATTGCTTAAGTGATAGCAGGGTTAATACCTCAGGCCTTACCACATGTGAAAATAACTAACTGTAATTAGAGTGTGGAGGCTAATGCAATGGGGGAGATATACAAGTTGTGTTCTCCCTAATGAGGGTTGATGAGGGACAGATGTTGGCTGTTGGAGAGAGAGAAACTGTAACGTTTGTGTATCTTGTACATCCTGTATAGATTGCTGCAACTAAAGAACAGAAAAGCCTTCCTGCATATTTTCTTGGAAAGAACAACTGTGTCTATGTGTCCTTGTTGCTGCAGAAGTCCACTACGCCTATCTCTGGGTATCTGGTTCTGCAAGTGGAGTTTATTAGAGTCCCTTCTACACAATCAGTTGTTCTATTATTGCATAAGACTTCTAACAATAGGGATTTATAGACACAGGGTCTACTCCCATCCCAATTTGCACTTCCAAGAATTTGCAGCACTTTATCAGTCACCTCGTGTTTACAATATTTATATGGTGCACCTTACCCAGTCTACTTTTACAACCTCTCCATTTTAATCCATGTTTTTATTAGTTTTTGTCATTTATTTTTATTGAGTAATGTTTAAATTTTTATAATTGTACATGTCTCTTGTCTATTGTTATGTTTTATATTGTTACTATTTTTATTCGGGCTTGGCCCCATGTAAGCCGCCCTGAGTCCCCTTTGGGGAGATAGAGGCGGGGTATAAAAATAAAGTTATTATTATAATTATTACAATTATTATTTACACTGAGCATATAATACTGGGTTGTTGTATGTTTTCCGGGCTGTCTGGCCATGTTCCAGAAGTATTCTCTCCTGACGTATCGCCCACATCTATGGCAGGCATCCTCAGAAGTTGTGAGGTAACCCCTGAGGATGTCAGCCATAGATGTGGGCAAAACGTCAGGAGAGAATACTTCTGGAACATGGGCAGACAGCCCGGAAAACACACAACCCTGTGATTTATTTATTTTATTTATTTACAGTATTTATATTCCGCCCTTCTTTCTCACCCCAAAGGGGACTCAGGGCGGATCACATTATATACATATTGGGCAAACATTCATTGCCCATATACACATAGAACCGAGACAGAGACAGACGCAGAGGCAATTTAACCTTCTCCTGAGGGGATGTTCAATTTTGACTCAAAAACGCAGGTGTCTTTTTTTTACATTTCTCTGATGTTCAGTTCTGGCCACAGCGGGGAGCAGCTGCTTCATCATCCACTGTGACAGCACTTCCTCATTCCAATGTTGTAAATTAGTTAAATCTGCCTCCCCACTTTTATAAGTGGTACCTTATTTCCTACTTGACCGATGCAACTATCTTTCGGGTTGCTAGATCAGCAACGAGCAGGAGCTATTTTTTATTTTTTTTATTGACGGGTGCTCACCCCGCCATGGGTTGGCCTCGAACTCATGATCTCATGGTCAGAGTGATTTATTGCAGCAGGCTGCTCACCAGCCTGTGCCACAGCCTGGCTATGAAAGCCTTCGACAACACACTGAACATATAATACAGTTCAAACTGCATCACGCGGCAACTTTTGAAGGATGTAACGAGATGCTCTCATGCTCAGGGACTGAGTCCGTGGTTCCCAAACCTTGTCTCTCGAGATGTTTTGGACATCATCTCCCACAAAGTCTGGGAACTATAGGATTGCATGAATGAAAGTCCTAACTCCCTTACAGTTTGTGGCTTGGCTCATTCGACAGACTCCATGTCGAAACTTACATCTCCTTTCATCATCCGGACCCTGGCCAGCCACCAGCCGCAGGGCTCCTGTTCGTTGGCGCGGGAATAGACCTGAAGGAGGGGAAAAGCATATTTACGTTTGCCGGGTTTCGGGGCCCAAGGGTCTCCCGCCTCCCTCTTAGGGCAAAGGGACCCCGATCCAGTGGCTCACCTCCACCTCATCACCTTCCGAGATCTCCTTGCTGTAGTCCGCGGGCGGAGGGAGCCGGACATCCCCAAAAGGGATCTGCCTCTCGGGCTGCCAGCTAAGAAAGGTAGAGAGAGATTCCAGGTGAGACAAGGAGGACAGGTAGGTACAAGACAGCATGAGCAAACTTGGATTTTGGACTTCAACTCCCACCATTCCTAACAGCCTCAGGCCCTTTCCTTTTCCCCCTTGGCCGCTTAACGCAAAAGATGTCTGGATGCTCTTGCTTTTGGGGGGCAGGGGAGATATATGCATGCAGATATGTGGCTTTTGGAGAGGACTGGGCACAGAAATCAATCCACTTGTCCACACCTGCTTTAATACCATATCAGACCAGCTTCGCCTTATGTTTTCCTATATTTTCCATTATTGTCTTTGGATATGAAAATCATTTCAAATTAAAATCATTTAAAAGTTTAGCCATAATGATAATGATTGATGATGATGATGATGCAGCAAAGTAATATTCTTGGCATCACAAGACTTATCAATATCAATATGATGCTATATCTATATATATAAAGGAGTAACAGTGTCCGTTCCTCCCACTAAACAACAAAAGTACAAGCCCCAGAACCTAGAAATTTGGCAACACAACCCACCATCCTTGCCCCTAGGTTCTGACAAGAAAAAGAAAAGAAAATAAAGTCCTAATTAGAGGGAGAGAAATAATTGTTTTTATCCAATTGCTGCCACTTAGAAGGCTAAGCTCCGCCCACTTGGTCTCCTAGCAACCCACTCAGCCCAGTTTTAATAAAAGAATAAAAAATAAAATAAATACAAATAATACAATAAAAAATAATGAAAAACACTATAATAATTAAGAACACTAAAAATTAATACAATAAAATACTATAATAAAATACCTAAAAATAATACAACAAAATAATAAAATACAATAAATAAAAAAGATAAGTTGCAATAAAATTAATTAAAAAATATAAATAACATCAATTAAAAATTCCACAACAACTTTTAACCAATACCACCACCACTATGCCACAGCAACGCGTGGCCGGGTACAGCTAGTACTGTATATTCTCGAATATTCGCCAAGGCAGCAAATTTTACCACAGAAAACTGGGGAAACTTATTAACTCGAGTAGAAGCCGAGGGTGGGAAATGCAGCAGCTACTGGTAAATTTCAAAACTAAAAATAGATATCAATAAAATCAAATTATTTGAGGCATCAGTAGGTTAAATGTTTTTGAATATATACCATATTTCAAAGGGCCTGAGGCTGTTAGGAATGGTGGGAGTAGAAGTCCAAAACACCTAGAGGGCCCAAGTTTGCTCATGCAGGTTCCCCTTCATTGGAAGTTTTTTGAAATCAAGGGTTGGGTGGCCATGCCTTCAGGGACTTGAGTGGCGGATTCCTCCCTCCTTCCGTCCCTCCCGGTGACAGAGGCTGGAAAGAATGCCAGGCCCCCAGCTCCACAGGACCACAAGCACCGTCCAACGTGAAAAGCGATAAGGTTCTCTCGCTCTCATTGTAACTTAGCAAGCCAAAGATAACTTGGGGCATGAATTCCGCCCGGGCCAAGCTCAAGTGGTTCACTGTGTCAGATTTGACTGATATATCCTCCCTTTCAGAACGAAATCGACTTGCTAGCTGAATTGATTTGAGTCTATACCACAAATAATCAAAACAGAAGACATATGTTTGTTATTCACAGCCCGTGAGTTCAAGCCTGCCATAGATGTGGGTGAAACGCCAGGAGGGAATGCTTCTATATTAGACCTCACAACCTCTGAGTATGCCTGCCATAGATGTGGGCGAAACGTTAGGAGAGAATGCTTTTATATTACGCCTCGCAACCTCTGAGGATACCTGCCATAGATGGGGGCAAAACGTCAGGAGAGAATGCTTCTATATGATACCTCACAACCTCTGAGGATGCCTGCCACAGATGTAGGAGAAACGTCAGGAGAGAATGCTTCTATATTATGCCTCACCACCTCTGAGGATGCCTGCCACAGATGTGGCCGAAACGTCAGGAGACAATGTTTCTATATTACGTCTCGCAACCTCTGAGGATGCCTGCCACAGATGTGGGCGAAACGTCAGGAGAGAATGCTTCTGGAACACGGCCCGAAAAACACACAACAACCCTGTGATCCTGGCCATGAAAACCTTCAACAACACACCAAAAGGAGGCTTGGTTTGAAGTTTTGGTAGACAGCGGCCCCCTCCCTCCCTCCCTCCCTCCCTCCCAGTCCAGGGAGACTCTGAGGAACTGGCCATGGTGCTGCAAGGCAGCCTTATTAACAGTAGAGGAATGAGCTGGGATTTGCATGCGCCTGCTGTGGGACGGGGACAACAGACAGGAAGCCAGACACAGCCTTTGGCCCACTGCCAGGCTCTCATCTCTTTCATCTCTCTCTTTCTCTCTCGGTTTCTTCTTCTGAACCCCAAGCTCCTCTGCTGTGAGTAAATGGTGAGCAATAGCACGGAAGCCGGCCCCAGCCTCCATCCTTGGCGGTGGCTCGGAGCCAGGCCGGCTTCAGTCTCCTGGGCAGCTGCTCCAGAGAGACACATGTCGGCCACTCTGTCCGGGAGTGACCTTTGAGAGCAGACTGACTCCCTCCCTTCGGGCTCACTCCCGGCCTGCTGTTGGGAACACACAATCACAGGCTTGGAAGAGAACCCCTGGGGTCATCCAGCCCAACCCCCTTCTGCCATCTAAGCCCTCCTGAGAGACGGCCATTCTAACTCTGGTTAAAACCCTCCAGAGAAGGAGAGACCACTGGCTTCCCAGGGAGCAGCTCTTACCATCAGGAAGCTCTTCCCAATGTTGAGGTGGAATCTCTTTTCCTGCAATTTGAATCCATGGCTCCATTGTGTCCCAGTCTCTAGAGCAACAGGGCATACGCCTGTCCCTTCCTCAACATTTCAATACAGCTCTCATGTCCCCTTCTCTCATGTCCCTAAGCATCCACAGTTCCCGAATCTGCTCCTCAGAGGCACTCATGACTTCCAGACCACAATAGAAGGGAGATGTTGACTCTTAAGCTGGGATGTGTCCAGAGAAGAGCGACTAAAACCATCAAGGGCCTGGAGAACAAGCCCTATGAGGAGCGGCTTAAAGACCACAATAGAAGGGAGATGTTGACTCTTAAGCTGGGATGTGTCCAGAGAAGAGCGACTAAAACCATCAAGGGCCTGGAGAACAAGCCCTATGAGGAGCGGCTTAAAGACCACAATAGAAGGGAGATGTTGACTCTTAAGCTGGGATGTGTCCAGAGAAGAGCGACTAAAACCATCAAGGGCCTGGAGAACAAGCCCTATGAGGAGCGGCTTAAAGACCACAATAGAAGGGAGATGACTCTTAAGCTGGGATGTGTCCACAGAAGAGCGACTAAAACCATCAAGGGCCTGGAGAACAAGCCCTATGAGGAGCGGCTTAAAGACCACAATAGAAGGGAGATGACTCTTAAGCTGGGATGTGTCCACAGAAGAGCGACTAAAACCATCAAGGGCCTGGAGAACAAGCCCTATGAGGAGCGGCTTAAAGACCACAATAGAAGGGAGATGACTCTTAAGCTGGGATGTGTCCACAGAAGAGCAACTAAAACCATCAAGGGCCTGGAGAACAAGGCCTATGAGGAGCGGCTTAAAGACCTCAATAGAAGGGAGATGTTGACTCTTAAGCTGGGATGTGTCTAGAGAAGGGAGACTAAAACCATCAAGGGTCTGGAGAACAAGCCCTATGAGGAGTGGCTTAATGAGCTGGGAATGTTTAGCCTGCAGAAAAGAAGGCTGAGAGGAGACCTGAGGAGGGCCAGGGATCAAGATGAGAGGGGAAGGATGTCACAGGGAGGAGGGAGCAAGTCTTGGAGACTATTTATTCATTTATTTATTACATTTATATCCTGCTCTTCTCCCCCGAAGGCGACTCAGAGCAGCTTACAAATCCAATGAAGATACAACATATTATTAGGTAAAGGTAAAGGTTTCCCCTGACGTTAAGTCTAGTCGTGACTGACTGTGGGGGTTGGTGCTCATCTCCATTTCTAAGCCGAAGAGCCGGCGTTGTCTGTAGACATCTCCAGGTCATGTGGCCGGCATGACTACATGGAGCGCCGTTACCTTCCCACTGGAGCAGTACCTATTGATCTACTCACATTGGCATGTTTTCGAACTGCTAGGTTGGCAGAAGCTGGGGCTAACAGCAGGCGCTCATTCCGCTCCTGGGATTTGAACCTGGGACCTTTTGGTCTGCAAGTTCAGCAGCTCAGTGCTTTAACACACTGTGCCACCAGGGGCCCCTCTACTATATTATTAGCATAGCATTAAATTACAGTAGAGTCTCACTTATCCAAGCCTCACTTATCCAAGTCTCTGGATAATCCAAGCCATTTTTGTAGTCAATATTTTCAATATATCTGATATTTTGGTGCTAAATTCGTAAATACAGTAATTACAACATAACATTACTGCGTATTGAACTACTTTTTCTGTCAAATTTGTTGTATAACATGATGTTTTGGTGCTTAATTTGTAAAATCATAACCTAATTTGATGTTTAATAGGCTTTTCCTTAATCTCTCCTTATTATCCAAGATATTCGCTTATCCAAGCTACTGCCGTCCCGTTTAGCTTGGATAAGTGAGACTCTACTGTACTATATTGTACTACAGTAGAGTTTCACTAATCCAAGCCTCGCTTATCCAAGCCTCTGGATAATCCAAGCCATTTTTTTAGTCAATGTTTTCAATATATTGTGATATTTTGGTGCTAAATTCGTAAATACAGTAATTACAACATAACATTACTGCCTATTGAACTACTTTTTCTGTCAAATTTGTTGTATAACATGAAGTTTTGGTGCTTAATTTGTAAAATCATAACCTAATTTGATGTTTAATAGGCTTTTCCTTAATCCCTCCTTATTATCCAAGATATTCGCTTATCCAAGGTTCTGCCGGCCCATTTAGCTTGGATAAGTGAGACTCTACTGTATATCATTATATGGTAATATTAGTAATATTACATTTAATATATAATATATAATTAATATTATTATATTGTATTATTAGTAGTATAATATTGTATTCCATTATATTATTATTATTAGGACTAGGACGCAATGCAACAATGGCTTCAAATGACAGGAAAAGAGATTTCACCTGAACGTGAGGAAGAACTTCCTAACTGTGAGAGCTGTTCAGCAGTGGAACTCTCTGCCACGGAGTGTGGTGGAAGCTCCTTCTTTAGAGGCTTTTAAGCAGAGGCTGGATGGCCATCTGCCAGGGGTGCTTTGAATGTGATTTTCCTGCTTCTTGGCAGGGGGTTGGACTTGATGGCCCGTGAGGTCTCTTCCAACTTTGTGATTCTATGACCCATTGGGCCACCCTTCTCTGGACACCCCCAGCTTGTCCCTCTCCTTCTTTCCTGCCTCGAGGCCTCCGTCCCCAACTCCCACCCAAACTATCCATCTTTTCCGAAGCAGCAGTTCAGGGGCAGAAGCTCCCAAGGGGCTCAGGCAAGGGATATGGCAGTCATGTTAAACATTTGAAATTCTAGGATTGTATGATTCTAGGTCTGTTCAGAGAGTGACAGAGGCACAGCTCCAGCCCGACTCGGGCATGATGCTCGCAGCATCACAGACGTTTCCTCCAGTGCTGTGTCATTGTAGGAATGTAGGATTTGGGGGGGAGGGAGCCGCTAATGGAGTGTGGTGACACAGCCTCTTCTTCCGCGAGATCCTTTGCAGACAGAGTCAAGGGAGGGAGGCGGCTGAGCCATTGAAGCAGAGAACAATCCCTTCCAGGTCTGGCTTCAAAAACATGGGTCAGGCTGACTGTAAAGGGCTGAAGAGGGGTGAGGATTGGGCCAGAGAGCTCAAGAGCCATGTCTCAGGGAGAAGCAATGGAAGATAGATGGGTGCCAGGACAAAGGAAACACTCTCAATGACCGGAGAGCTCAGGAACCCTCACAACTGTCCTAAGAGCCAGGTAATGCTGAGGCTACAACACCCAGGAAGCAGGAGGGTCCAGCATTTGGGAGGAGACAGAAGAAGTGCAAGCAACTCTGCTAGGACACCACAAGCTTCTTCCAGATCCTTCGGAATCAGCCTTGATTGGGAGAAACAAGATTGACGTGGGATTAAATCCAGGCTCCAGCAGCACCAAGGGAGCAGTAGTTCAGGGCAGCCCAGTCTCTGCTCTTGGGAGGATTTGGGGAAGTGAAGAATAATGTAATAATACAGTAGGGTCTCACTTATCCAACATTCTGGATTATCCAACGCAGCCTGCCTTTTAGTAGTCAATGTTTTTGTAGTCAATCTTTTCAATACATTGTGATGTTTTGGTGCTAAATTCGTAAATACACTAACATTACTGTGTATCGAACTGGTTTTTCTGTCAAATTTGTTGTATAACATGTTTTGGTGTTTAATTTGTAAAATCATAACATAATTTGACTTTTAATAGGCTGGTGAGCAGCTTGTTGCAATAAATCACTGACCATGAGGTCATGAGTTCGAGGCCAGCCCATGGCAGGGTGAGCACCCATCAATTAAAAAATAAAAAATAGCCCCTGCTCATTGCTGACCTAGCAACCCGAAAGATAGTTACATCTATCAAGTAGGAAATAAGGTACCACTTATAAAGTGGGGAGGCAAATTTAACTAATTTATGACTTTGGAATGAGGAAGTGCCGTCACAGTGGATGATGAAGCAGCTGCTCCCCCGTGGCCAGAATCGAACATCCCCTCAGGAGAAGGTTAAATTGCCTCTGCGTCCATCTCTGTCTCGGTTCTATGTGTATATGGCATTGAATGTTTGCCCTATATGTAAATGTGAACCGCCCTGAGTCCCCTTCGGGGTGAGAAAGAAAGGCAGAATATAAATACTATAAATAAATAAGTAAATTTTCCTTAATCCCTCCTTATTACCCAACAAATTTGCTTATCCAACATTCTGCTGGCCCGTTTATGTTGGAGAAGTGAGACTCTACTGTACTTTATTTTTTTATCCCGCCACCATCTCCCCAAGCCCAAAACAGAAACAAAATGTGACAAGTTAAAACCAATATAAATAACTAAAAACCAGTATCATCATAGCATTCAGACATAAAAACAAATTAAAACACAAAATACAATACAACATCATAGTGACCAAGTAAAGGGAAAGGTAATAAAAAACGAACATCACCATCCATGGATGAAATGGGGGCGGTCAAGTCAAAAAGTGCATAGTTTCAAGAGCATTAATAAAGCGCCAGGGCAAGTGTCGAAGCATTATCTGAGATAGTTTCGGGTAGGATAGGTAGGAGGGGAAATAAAGTGCAAAGAGACAATATGTCAATGTGAAGAAGGGAAGGAGGCTTCCTCATCAGAGCCATCAAAAACTCTTGTCAGAGAAATATGCCCTCTTTAAACACACAGGCATTTTTGGTAATATAGGTTGAACTCCTCTTATGCAGTCATCCCCAAAACCCAAAGCTTTTGCTCCCAGCCATGTCTGCAAGCCTGGAGAGAGAATGAGGATCTTAGAGGTGAAAAAGAAGGAGAACTGCACCTTCAAAGGTGTCCGATCTTGTTATGAATATGGCAAAACAGATGCACCAAAATGCAAGAAAAGAATCTGAAATACAGACCACTTTCGGTCATAAGAATTTCAGATAAGGATACTTAAGCTGTACCAGAGTCTTTCAAAATGAAAATGGCCCTCTCTGGATGTTCCTGGACTGGCTGTTCCATCAGCCACAGCCAGATTGGTCAGCACTGAGGGATGGGAGTTGCAGGGCAACATCAGTTGAAAGGGAAATGCACATTCCTCTCTCCCAAACTGGTTTATGCAATGACCATTCTCTCCAAGCCTTCTCTGAAAAGAGGGGTAGGGGAGGCAGGACCACCGGGCAACATCTTTGGAGAGACTTACTTGTTTTCAAAGGATATCGTGACCGAATCTTCGTGAACATCTTTAACGAAACCCTGCAGAGGAGGAGAGACAAGAGACACATTTATTTATTATTTATTTACAGTATTTATATTCTGCCCTTCCTTCTCTCCCCATGGCAGACTCAGGGTGGATCACAATGTACATATACATGGCAAACATTCAATGCCATACGACATATGACATAGAGGCAATTTAACATTTCCTATCTTCCGGCTTCATGAGGGTATGCTCAATTCTGGCCACAGGAGGAGCTGCTGCTTCATCATCCCCTGTGACACTGAACCCTTGATGGAGTACTTCCTCATTCTTCCGCACGCTGCTGGACATTTTTATGGCAACGTAAATTAGTTATATTAGCCTCCCCGCATAAAGCAGTACCTAAATTTCCTACTTGACAGCTGCAACTGTCTTTCAGGTTGCAATGAGCTAGGCTATTTAATGGTCAGGCGCTCAATCTGACCTGGATTGGTTTGAACTCATGCCCTCTCGAAAAGTAGTGATTTATTGCAGCTGGCTACTAACCAGCTGCACCACAGCCCACTACATTAACATCAGAACGAGTAACACAAACAACAACACAGAAGGCTGCAAATGGGCCTGAAAAAGTGAGCAACTAACTAGGAGTAGCAGAGTGGAGGCAGGGCCGCAACAAAGGGAAGGCCTGCAGCTGAGCACATGAACTCATGCTTTGTGCAATCAATCAGCCAACTGCAAAGGCAGAAGAAACAGTTGTTGGCATCAGAGGTGGCTGTTGGAAGCACCAGCAAGACCCCAAAGGCCTGGACGCTAATGCTTGGAACCTGCAAGTGTAACCAGCGTCCCCTCACCTACTTGACTCTTGGACTGACAAAGAGCAAAGAAACTCCAGACACAGAAGGGATGTGTACTTGGAAAACAGCAAGGCATGCCCTAGCATGCTATCAGGCAGCGGCTTCAAGAATGGCAGAAACCCGCAACTGCCATCCTCCTTCTCACACAAATATGCCCACTTGGCATAGTAAATTAGACAGACTAGCCAACATCAGACTCTCACAGCAATTGCACTCCAGGCTTCATTCGGCAAAATCACTGCTGCTTTCTTTGGGCTATTTGTTTGCTTCCCTTACAACCAGAGATTGCTGCACATTTAGGCCAGTATGCATTTAGGCAATATAACCCCCAGGTCCTGAGAAGGCCAGCACTTGAGCTCCTTAGACCACAGAGTTCCACCTTTGGCACAAAGGCAAGGGAACCATGTGATTTGGAAGGGAACATTTCCCAGGAGCACTGGAAAAACCAGTCAGAGTTGCCAGTATTTTTGAGCGCTGGTTTGGAATCCAATGAAACCTTCTACCCAGAAGTCACATTTGGCTTAGCAAAGGTGAAACCCTCCAAACACTCTACCATTTAGATTTGGACCCTGTTTCCTCCAAAGACAGCCATGTTCGTTGTGTCTGAAACGAGATTGTGGCAAGTCTCCCAACGGCCCTCAGGTGCTGGCACTGCCAGGGGAAAAAGAGGGCAGCTGCAGGGGGGAAGCAAGCCTGCATTCCCAGTTTGGAGCGTGACGAAGTCAGGTTACCATGTCCTGCATGTCCAAGGGGTGACACAGAGAACAGGTGCTGTGGGGGACAGGGAGGCCTTCTCCGCCAGCTGCAGGAACAAGCAACAAGGCAGTGGCATGTGCTGCACCATTTCCAATCCCTCCGGCAGGCACCAGAAGAAGTCTCACCACCATCCAGGGCTCAGCTGCTGCGTGAGTCAAAGGTCTGGTTCAAGGCGGTGGCAAGATTGCCACCTCCAAGGCCTGGTTCCTCAAATACAGAGAAGTTGGGACTCTGCCAAGCACCACGAGAGAGGCTTCCTCTCAAGAACCTGCCTGATGTATATCTCACACTGTTATGGGCTGGGCACTCTCTTTTGCAAAACTCTTGCTCCTTCAATGTGTTGTCGAAGGCTTTCATGGCCGGGATCACAGTGTATGTATTCCGGGCTGTGTGGCCATGTTCCAGAAGTATTCTCAACTGACGTTTCGCCCACATCTATGGCAGGCATCCTCAGAGGTTGGAATACATACAACAATACATACAACAACCCTCTTGCTCCTTCGTAACAGCCCAAAACACCTGGAGGGCCAAAGTTTGTCCATGCCTGAAGCAGAGAATGGGTGGGTAGGTAGGTAAGCAGGTAACACTGGCCAACACACATTTTGGTGCCTCGTGTTAGCCCAGTTTTTGAGTATATTTGACATACAGATTTCAAAAATGGCACCAGTTTCCCCTTAAGACCTCTAGTTTTTGAGACACAGAACATATGCCATATACAGTAGAGTCTCACTTATCCAACATTCGCTTATCCAACGCAGTTTGCCTCCTGCCCCGATCCACAGCTGTTTCTCTAGGCAGTAAGGATTGAACTTTTTATGGATTTAATTTCTGACAATCTTGCTACTGTAAGTTCGTTTTTTGCAATTCTATCTTTTTGTTAGTAGCCAATGTTTTGTAGTCAATGTTTTCAATATAATGCAATGCTTTGGTGCTAAATTCATAAATACAGTAATTACTACATAACGTTACCATGTTTTGGACTACTTTTTCTGTCGATTTGTTGTAAAATGTAATTTTTGGTGCTTATTTGTAAAATCATAATGTAATTTGACGTTTAATAGGCTTGTCCTTAATCCCTCCTTATTATCCAACATTTTCGCTTATCCAACGTTCTGTCGGCCAGTTTATGTTGGATAAGTGAGACCCTACTGTACCACTCTTCCTTTGCCTATCCATGGAAAACCATGACAACCCTATCTATGAAACTAGGTGCAGTCTATCCAATGCAGTTTACTGAATGAAAGCTGCAAAGGATCCTAGGAGCAGGTCTAAAAAGTTTAGACACCAAGAAATTTTTGTTGTTGTTGTTCAGCAGCTGTGTAAGTGTCTGATGATAGAAAGATAGATGATGGATAGACACAGACAGATGTAATAGCTAGACAGAAGGACAATAGAGGGAGAGAAGGAACTAGACAGATAGATACGGAGTGCCAAGAGTGGAGGATAGGGGCCAACCAACATTTCAACAGTAACACAAGCATCCTCAGTCTTCCACCCTCCCTATCACATCCTACTGGCCGAGATATAAGAGATGGAATGGATCACACACACATCTCTTGGAGACAAATGGGGGAAATTATCCAAACCCTACTCTGCACTGTAGAATTGAGGAGGGACCCATCCTCGCCTGACTGCTCCACCACTGCTTGCTCAGCTCAAAGATTCCCCTTTCGGCCTGCAGCTATATCTGTCCACAGGCCAGGAAGGAGCCTCTCGTTTTTCATTTCTCAATCCAGACCAGGCCAAGCCTCTCATGCCACGGGAAAAGCACACAGGAACATCTCAATTCCCCACGTCCCCCAACTGCAGGCAGGGCCCACTTCCCCCCTGGTCACACTGTTGGGGCTAAAATCAAAAGGGCTGCTGCCCTGCTTCCTGGCACCACGTGGGTGCTTCTCGGGCTGCCATATTCAGCTGCACCTGGCACCCTGTATCCGAGAGAGGCAGGGTGCAAAAGGAGGCAGGGAAGAGCTCCAAGGCTGCTGTGCTGCTCCCATTCATTTGCACATCCCCGGGGCTCAGGAATTCACAGACAACCGCTGGGCCTGTGGCGCACCTCTGTATAAAACAGCTTCTCAGCGCAGCATGCTTCTTCCTGGGGTTCAGCAAGCCTTCCTTCTATTATCCACTCAACCTTTGATGTCAAAACAGTGCTCATTGTTGTAAAGCTTTCCACCAGCACTACTACCTATGGGAGAGGAGATGCACAGCCAGGTGCCCAAAATAGCCCCAGCTCCATTCTGGGCAAAGAAGGGGAATCTCAAGTGCATGACAAGAAGCACCAGGGACGCTCCAAGTCTGGCACAATCATCAGCAGGAATGGGACTGCCTTTGGGAAACACCTGGAAACTTCCAAAAGGCCCCAAATGTTGCAGCTGGATTGCTACCTGCAGCAATCCACAAAAGGTGCACATAAGAGTCCCTTGTCACAAAGAGAAGGTTGAGAGGAGAGATGAGTCATGTTTAAATATATGAAAGGATGTCATAAGGAAGAAAGAGCACATTTGTCCTCTTGCTGCCCTAGAGACTAGGATTCAGTGGAGCCAGGGCTTCAAACTGCAATTCCACCTGAACATCAGGAAGAACTTCCTGACTGTAAAAGCTATTCATCAGTGGAACTCTCTACCTCAGAGTGTGGTGGAAGCTCCTTCCTTGGAGGCTTTTAAACAGAAGTTGGATGGTCATCTTTTGGGGGCGCTTTGATTGTGCTTTTCCTGCCTGGAAGAAGGGGGCTGGATTGGATGGCCCATGTGGTCACTTCCAATTCTATGATTCTAACAGCTCTCATTTCCCATGCCAGTAAGGTAATGCTCAAGATCCTGCAAGGCAGACTCCAGCAATACATGGAGAGAGTGTTGCCAGATGTACAAGCTGGGTTCAGAAAAGGCAGAGGAACGAGAGACCAAATTGCTGGACAATGGAGGAAGGCAGAGTTTTTCAGAAAAACATCTATTTCTGTTTTATTGACTATTCCAAAGCTTTTGACTGTGTGGATGATAATAAATTGTGGCAAGTTCTTGGTGGTCTGGGCAGACCAAGTCACCTTGTCTGTCTCCTGAGAAATCTGTATAACGACCAAGTAGCCACAGTAAGAACAGACCACAGAACAGGAAACTGGTTCAAGATTGGGAAAGGAGTACGGCAAGGCTGCATACTTTCACCCTACCTATTCAACTTGTACACAGAACACATCATGCAACGTGTGGGGCTTGACGATTCCAAGGCCGGAGTTAAAATTGCTAGAAGAAACATTAACAACCTTAGGTATGCAGATGATACCACTCTGATGGCTGAAAGTGAGGAGGAGCCTTATCACCAAGGTGAAAGGAGAAAGTGTAAAAGCCAGGCTGCAGTTAACCTTCAAGAAAACCAAGATCATGGCAACCAGACTGATTGATAACTGGCAAATAGAGGGAGAAAACATGGAGGCCATGACAGACTTTGTATTTCTAGGTGCAAAGATTACTGCAGATGCAGACTGCAGCCAGGAAATCAGAAGACGTTTCCTTCTTGGGAGCAGAGCAATAGCCAACCTGGAAAAAATAGTGAAGAGCAGAGACATCACACTGGCAACGAAGGTCCGCAGAGTCAAAGCCATAGTATTCCCCATAGTGACCTATGGATGCGAGAGCTGGACCATAAGGAAGGATGAGCGAAGGAAGAGAGACGCTTTTGAATTTTGGTGTTGGAGGAAAATACTGAGAGTGCCTTGGACCTTGGCAAGAAGATCCACCCAGTCCATCCTCCAGGAAAGAATGCCCGGCTGCTCAGTGGAGGGAAGGATACTAGAGGCAAAGCTGAAGTATTTTGGCCATATCATGAGAAGACGGGAAAGCTTGGAGAAGACAATGATGCTGGGGAAAATAGAAGGAAAAAGGAAGAGGGGCCGACCAAGGGCAAGATGGATGGATGGTATCCTTGAAGGGACTGGCTTGGCCTTGAAGGAGCTGGGGGTGGCCACAGCCAACAGGGAGCTCTGGCGTGGGCTGATGCATGAGATCACGAATACACAACAACAGCTCTACTGGTTACCAGTCCATTTTCAGGCACAAGTCAAGCCTGCACAATTTTTAAGGGTTTGAACTGAGGGCTTTCTCTTGTCTCCACTAGCACAGCTCCTTGGTGCATTCTTTTCACCAGCAAAAAAAGATGTTTTTATTTGGAAAGCCCTTCATCTTTTAACTTGCCATAAACACCTTTCTGCCTATGCTGGCTATAAATCAAATGAATGGAAAATTAAAATAAAATTGATATGTGTCGGGTGGATTATGACATAGCTAGGACAGCATAGCCATACATACAAGTGAATGCTGCTGCTATTACTACTATTTTGCTTCTATGCAAGCAAACTCCTTCCAGGAAGACCAGCTCAGTAAAATTATTCTCACATATCAGGGAGAGCTGTAACTGGAAGCACCAGTGGCATGTAGTTGAGGAACTAGTCCTGCCACTGGAGCATTTCCCTGGCCTTCTGCAAACTGCTGCAGAAGGCCAGGGAAATGCTGCACAATTGTGATCAGCAGACCAGCCTTTGCTCCCCTGCCTTCCCTTTCCTTTTCAAAAAGTCTACCCAAGAAAATTTCCAAAAGGCCCAGGAAAACCCAAGTGAATAAACTCTAACTGGAGACCAAACACAATGCTATAGCCCTCCAGGAGCCACACAAAGCTCCAAAGAGGCACCGTAAGAGCGGAGGAAACAGAATGCAGACGCTTCCACCTGAAAAACAGCTGACATGACCCCCATTTATAGATGTGATAATAAAGGATGCCATTCCCAGCAGTAAGTGCTGCTTTAAACGCCGTCCACATAGCCAATACCTTTCCACCAAAGGCTTGGCCGGGAGAGAACATTCCTACTTTCTGCGCGATCAGCTTCCTCTGTATTCTCTGGGGCAGATTTAGCAACCACCAGAGATACTTAAGCAGCTGCGACCCAGCAGAGACCAGCCCAACCAGGGGGGAGGTGTCTACAATGTGGAATCATCTTTAATGACCAACGGTCTTCTACCAACCCAGGCCATGGGTCGGCCTCTGAGCCTGGAAAGGTTACCTTTTTCGGATCAGAGCTCCACGAGGACAACTAGCCCTGCTGGCTGGAAGCTAAGGGAGATGACTCCATGTTCTGGTCTACCTTGCCTCGCACCAGCTGGCAGGGAATACTCACATTGGCCTCAGCCTGGATCTCTTTATGGGAACATCAGAATCTGCCTTGTGCTGAGTCACATTCTGGGGACAAGTCCAGCAAGCCACAGACTGGCAACTGATGGCAGCCCCAGCCACCTAGGGTCCAGGAAGGATTCTTCTCTATGGCTGACCTAATGATACCAACAGAACCGAACCTGTGACTTCCTGCACACAGGAAGCTGCCTCAACAGGTGCAGCCCCTTCCTCTATTTCACCTAGCACTGTCTCAGCTCTCTAGGCTCTCAGGCCAGATTCTCTCCTGGTCATACCTAGAGGTCTCTGCTACGGGCCCCTGGTGATCTGCCATCCAAACACTAATCAGGACCACCTCTGCTTAGTTTCAGAATAAAGAAGTTGTGGTTCCACCTGGAATGTCCTGAAACTATGCACTCTACCACTGGGCTATAACTGGCAACCAAGACTTGGGATTCTCGGTAACCCATTTCTTAGACTAAGTCTTTTGAGGACGTTCAACACAATGGTGGGGAAGGAGGAGTGGAGATATCGCTGGCAGCAAATGCTTTGGGGTGGGGGGGGTTATAAAATGTGTCTAAAAATAACTTACTTGATAAGGAATGTGGGAAGATGCCACAGCAAAAGGGCAAGCAAAGAGACCCAAAATAACTCACTCCACTCTGTGAGCCAAGACGTATCCCACAAAAGATTTCTGTATCTTTGATCCGTGGCCACTTTCATTCCAGAACCTCATTCATGTGAGTCCATTTTAAAGTGGGAAGTCTTAAATTAGCAGCAAATACAATACCCTGCTGCTGCTACACTTCACTTCGGGGGTGAGGAGCACCTGAAAATCTGGGCTCAGCCAAGGCCTGGCCAATCAGGGAGCCCTCCTTGCCTTATCTAGTGAAACAAAACATCTCTCTTCCTTGACCTATTCAAGCCTGGCACAATTCAACATCTCACATAGTCGAGGTTCTCTTGATTTCTCTGCTTGTCTGTTTGCCATCATGACCCCAGCATACAGCCTTCCCCAAGCCAAGGTTCTCTGCATGTGCTGAACTACAATGTTCATCACTCCCAGCCAAAGTCTAATGTTTTGGGGAAAGGCTCAGGCTGGGGTCCCAGTCCTGACTGTGCTTTGAGCCTTAGTTTTGCGGGAAAGGCAGAGTACAGAGTAAATAATAGTAATAAGGGTACCATATTATCACCTATGAAGCTATATATCATCTAGCAACAAAGCAGATGTGTATCATCTGCAAAAAATATCCCACTATGCATTGTTCACAGATGAGAATGTATTAAACGTCCTCACTCATGGAAACAAATTGCTGCTCCTATCAAGAGGCAGGAGAAGGCAGAAATCTTCTTGAATACAAATTCAAGGAGCCACACCAAAAGCATGAAATGCCTTTGCTATGACAGGTTCCCAGCCCTGTGTTGAAAAATGACAGAAGTAACCTGAGGAATCCTAAGAAAGACACAACTAAGCTCATTTGACTGTATGAGCAGAAGTAGAAGCTAGAAGGTGTCTCGTCTCAGACCTGAGAAACAGGTCAAAGTCTGAACCAGACTCAGGTCTTGCTGACAAAGGATTCCCCAGCTTTAAAAAGTAGACCAGGATTATGTAAAGAAGTATCCTGACATGGAGACTACGAATGGGATTGAACTCCCAATTTCCCTTCCTTTGCAATACAGAAAAAGTTGCCTCATACTAAGTCAAACTGCTGGCTCATCTTGGCCAGATTTTCCCTTCCAGCCTTCCAAAAGCTTCTGGCATTCAGAAGCTCCGACTACAGATCCCATAGTTGGCTGGGGGTCTCTTGGAGCTGCAGTCCAGCTCATCTGGAGGACACCATGGCTGGGTCAGGTCTCCCTTTTCCTGCACAGGTCTTCCTTACAGTGCTGCCTGAGGGTCTCCCCAACTACCGATGACAGTCACTGTTCCTGGCACCTTCTACCTGTAACACTTCTCCATTAGCACTGGGACAGGACATCAGCCAAGAAAAATATATGCTCTCTATCCCAAGCAATCTACTTTAATTTTCATTAGAATCCAAAAGTCCACTGTCAGATGGAAAAAGATGCCTCAAGGAGACATTTCAAGGAATGGCTCTGGGCAGTACCAGAACGTAAAGCCACACACAAATCATGTTCCTTTGGGGGGGGGGGGGGGAGCAAGCTTTTTTGCTCCTGCTAGTTTTAAGCAGCTACAAATTCCAACTGTAAATTATTCAGATATCGGTCCATGGATCCCACTCTACTGTCCACCCTGCCTAAGAGCCCCTGTTGCTTAACAACCCAAACAAGGCAAGAAGGTAGTTCAGATAACGGTGTGTCACTTCAAAAATTCAAATGCGCATAGCACCCAGGTGGTGATAAAGCTGCCTGAAAAAGAGTGAGCGAGAGCAGTCGAGAGGGACATGTGTCTGTGCCAATCAAGGAGTGAGCAGATACAGTTACTAGGCCTCGCATCCTTGCTTCCTTACACAATACAGGAACACGAAACTTGACGGCACCAGGATATAAATATACTGCTGGCCTGGAGGATGGCTGCTGAGTAATGCAGCTCAGAGCTGCTATCGGCAGCTCGCAAGACCTGGCCAGGAAAGCTGTTTTCAGAATATGCAAAGCGTAAGGAATTTAGATGATTCTTCTGTCCAATGAAAGAGCTAAAACGGGTAAAGATAGTAAAAGGGGTGTGACACTCCTTTTGCAAGTTCACCCTTCACCTGGAGCTCAGCCACAGAGTGCGCTGTCATGCGCTCCCAAAGAGGTCTCTAAAGGATCCTGTATGGGGAAGCCCTCAGTCTGATATCCTGTATGGGGAAGCCCCCAAGAAACAGGGCACGAAGGCAAATGACAGCCTGATGTTGCAGCTCCCAGAACTGGTATTTTGGGGCACACCATCTGCAATGCCAGAGTTGGTGGAGGGGTATTGCATCTTGTAGACCCTGAGAACCTTACCCTGCAGACACTGGCACAATCAATCCCCTTTTGAAAGCATACCACTCACTGGCCCACTGACCCCAATCCAGCTGCTCTTAAACATTCAGGCCTGAGGGAGGAAGGGCTCAGCATTAAGGGTCAACCAAGCTCTAAAAAGACAGAGCAGAATTCAACATATTCACAACATCACAAAAACAAAAATTATCTGATCTTTACTGAGGGTCACTTCAAACTTCTATTCCTAGTTCCCAGCAGCCCGCATCCGTGGTCCTAGGACTATCTCTCAAGTTATTCAAAAGATGGTTGCTTTATTGGTTAATAGCCTTAACTAATGTTTCTGCCTGTGCACAGGCCCCATTCTGGGTTACATGCAGTCAGCCTCCAATTTCTTCTGTGGATTTCACTGGCTGCTCCCCCAGTTCTCCGTTTCTTTCCAGGAATAGCAGCACCCTGGACACACCTGTTCCTGTCTAGTTTTGGGTACAAAGCTAGAGAGGGTTGGGCCTGATAAAGACTGCAAAGGGAGGCAGGAGAGAATCCTAGGAATCTGCTAGGAAACAATCCCTGAAAAGCTGCAGCTGCCAGCCAGTTTGCTACACTAGACCTGATGGACCATCAAGGATCTGACTCAGCAGTACAACACAGCCTCCCATGTTTCAACTGTCATTCCCCTTCTTGCCATCCCACCTTGAACACCCAATTCCATAAGAATTTGGAAGCAAGACAGAATTAATATGGGAAACCTCACCCTGGAAGTTTCCCATATTAACCCAGTCCAAAAAAAAGGTGAGGAAATCACTGAGATACATGGGACCGTTCCATACAGCCATATAACCCAGGATATTAAGGCAGAAAATCCCACAATACCTGCTTAGCAAAACCTGAGAGGCAATCTGTTGGAAGGGCTTTGACTGTGTCCACTTTCCTGGGACTGGATGGCCCTTAGGGTCTCTTCCAACTCTGGGATTTTATGACCTCCTACTGCTAGTTTCTTCTCCTTCCCTGGATTCACATGCTCTCTTTTCCTACAACGTAGGTGGAGAAGGTCCAAAACTTTGTGTCTCTCTCTCTGGGAGTTTTGAACTTCAAATCCCACAATTCCTAACAGCCTACCTACCGGCTGTTAGGAATTATGGGAATGGAAGTCCAAAACACCCAGAGAGAGGGCCGAAGTTTGCCCATGCCTGCTTTATCTGGACACCTTCCAGCTTAAGAGTCCGTCTCCTTGAATTGTTTTGCCCAGAACACTGTTATTCCAAGCAAAAGAAAGTGGGACGACTAGGCCTTCTTCCCTTGATCTGGGCCAGGCATGGGCAAACCTTGGTTCTTCAGGTGTTTTTGGATTCCAACTACCAACATTCCTAACAGCCTACCTCAGGCCCTTTCCTTTACTCCCTCAGCAGCTTTTGTTACTTCTGTTGGAAACCACATTGAGTCCCCTCAGGGAAATAGGGCAGGGTACAAATAAAATATTATTATTATTATTATTATTATTATTATTATTATTATTATTCAGGAAGTTGTTTTTATAATACAGTAAAACTATGTTACCATTAAGTTAAGCTTGTCTTCATTTGCTTTTATTGATTGTATTTCAATTTTAATATCAAGTTAATACAGAGTTTATGGCATGGTATAGTTTGGGGGTATAGTATTAGTTGGGCCTATTTTTAATAGTAATTCTCAAGCAACCAGAAACTACACTTATCTACCATAGATGTCAGTTAACTGAGAATTTATTGTATAGAATCCTTGAGTTGGAAGAGACCTCGTGGGCCACCCAATCCAACCCCATTCTGCCAAGAAGCAGGAAAATGGCCTTCAAAGCACCCTCGACAGATGGCCATCCAGCCTCTTGTTTCAAAGCCTCCAAAGAAGCAGAGGCAGAGGGAGAGTTCCACTGATCTCCTTACAGTGAGGAAGTTCTTCCTCATGTTCAGGTGAAATCTTCTTTCCTGTAGTTTGGAGCTGCTGTTCCATTGTGTCCTAGTCTCCAGGGCAGCAGAAAACAAGCTTACTCCCTCCTCTCTATGACTTCTTGCCTCTCACATCTTGATCCATGGCCCTCATCCCGTCTCCTCTCTCTCAGCCTTCTCTTCTGCAGGCTAAACATGCCCAGCTCTTTCAGCCGCTCCTCATAGGGCTTGTTCTCCAGACCTTTGATCATTTTAGTCACCCTTCTCTGGACACAATGCAGCTTGTATAGCTTGACTCCCAATCCAGCTTGCGGCCTACTGAGCCCTCGAGGTCGCTTTCTTCCTCCCACAGAGCAGCCTGGCCTGCCGCCCAGCATCCCTCCCTCCTTGGCAGCCTTGCTGAACTTCTCAGAGGTGTTTTTGACCTTTCAGCCTTTGCAGCGCCTCGACTTCAGCTCCCCGAATCCTTGAGGCGCCCAGGCCTCCTGGGAGTCGGAGTCCAAAGGCCTTGGGAGAGAGTTGGGAAGCAAGGGAGGCTAGGCCCCGACCCCACACCCCCCTCTCCCCATCTCCATGGCAACCACGGGGCCCCGCCCATGCCCCGTCTCCTTGGCAACCCTCTGCGCCTGCTCACCTTATAGAAGGCCCCGTTGGAGCCGCGCACTTCCACGGAGAGGCCCTCCATGGGCCCCGAAGGCGACGCCGGGGAGGAAGAGGCCGCCAACGGGGAGGGCGGGGGGATGGGGGCGGGGGGGCGGGGCCCGGCGTCCTCCCCCGGGTCCGCCACCGTGGCCGGTGCCTTCAGGCCGGAGCCTGCCGCGGGCCGGCCCGCTCTCTCGCCTTCCCCCTTCCGTCTGCCGCCGCCCGCGGGAGAGTCCGTCCGCCCCTCACAGAGCCAGCTTGAGAATGCGCATGCATGGCCCCGCCCCTCCGTCCGCGCATGCGTCAGGCCGGAAGACGCTTTCCTTCTTTTTCCCCTCAGGCCACGCCCACTCCATTCAACCCCGCCCCTCCCTGGTCAGTGTGAGCCAATGAGAGGCATTGATTCCGTCAAAGAGGCGGGGCTTTCCCTTGTTTAGGGAGCTCCCATTCCCTTGTTTCTCCTCACACACCCATTCTCCCCCGCTCACAACCAATAGAGACGGAGTCCCCCAAGAGGCCAATCATAGTTCTCTATGTGAGCCAATGAGAGGCACTGATTCCGCCAAAGAGGCGGGGCTAACCCTTATTTAAGCTCCTCCCACTGCCTTGTAGCTCTCCACGCACCCATTCTCCCCTGCTAACAGCCAAAAGGAAGGATTCCCTCAGATGCCAATCATAGTTCTCTAGTCTGTGTGAGCCAATGGGAGGCACTGATTCCGCTAAAGAGGCGGGGCTTACCCTTATTTAGGTTCCTCCCACTCCCTTGTTTCTCCTCACGCACTCATTCTCCCCCTCCCCGCTAACAACCATGCCAATCATAGTTCTCTAATCTATGTGAGCCAATGAAAGGTACTGATGCTGTCAAAGAGGCGGGGCTTTCCCTTATTTAGGCTCCTCCCACTGCCTTGTAGCTCCTCACGCATCCACCCTCCCCTGCTAGCAACCAATAGGGACGGGTTCCCTCAGATGCCAATCATAGTTTTCTAGTCTATGTGAACCAATGAGAGGCACTGATTCCGCTAAAGAGGCGGGGCTTTCCCTTATTTAGGCTCCTCCCACTCCCTTGTTTCTCCTCTCGCACCCATTCTCTCCCGCTAACAAGCAATAGGGACGCCTTCCCCCAACATGTCAATCATAGTTGGGATTTTTTTAACTTCCCCTCCCCCGCTCTTCAAGGCGCAGGCGCAGCAGGGTGACTGACCAATCCCGGCTTTCCGAGCCAATGGTGAAAGTGCTCCTGGCTCCTTGGCAACCAATCCTGGCTCGACTTCTTTCAGCCGCTCTCATGGGGCTTCTGACGCAGGCGGCGGGGGTTGGAGAAGCCACGCCCCCTGATTGAAAGCGCTAATCGTATGAAAAGCCCCGCCCACAAATCGGTCCTTGCTCGGCCTTGATTGGCTAGCCGGTATCAATTGATAAGGCGGTCGTATATGAGTTGAAACCAATGGTCTCTTCTGAGCGCTGGGGCGGGGCCAGGATTATTCTCGTTCTGATCCCGCCTACTTTATTGAATGGGCCAATCAAAAGTGGCAGCCCGCCACTTTCCTTCGTTATCCGCCAAAAGGGGGCGGGGCTCTTCCTTTAAAGTTGCGGGTTCGAGTCCCACCTGCGCTGAATTGGAATTCTAAATTTAATAGAACCTTCTTACAGTAATTATCTACACTACACATTTACCTCAGTTTTATACCATATTAACCTATGGGATTTGTATACCTTGAACTCCAGCACCAACAACATCCAAGTAGTGGATGCCAACCCCTTCAAAAAACTATAATTCCCAGGATTCCACAGAAATTTGTAGCCATGGCAATTAAGGTGGCACAAAACTGGTACAACTGTGTAGTGTAGATACATCCGTTATCACTCCTTTTTTTCCTTCAGAGTGTTCAGACTGAAGGTCAATATTTAGTGCATCCCAACTGGCTTTCATTTTGGAACACAAGCATTTGACATGGAAAGAAACCATTTTAAAAGGCCCTCAAATAATTAACTGACAAACAAGAAGCAGAATTATGGAAAATGCCAAAGTTGTGCTTCTTTTCATATTAAAAATACCAGCTATAGCCTTTCATAAATGGTTCAAATTCCCCTCAGGCTGAATATCAAGATCAAGATGGCCGACTGAGGGAAACAAAATGGCTGTGCCATAACAAAGTCGGCTCATTATTACCTCATATTTAGGTACAAATAAATAATTATCATGTCTAGAAACAATATTTTGGGTGAAACCAAGAGAAAATAAAGGCTGTGGGATGATTGTGAGTTTAAAAATATTAGTTATAGGCCATTTTATAAACAATCCTTTTCCCCTCGGGTAGTGTGAAATCAAGATGGCCGACTGAGGGAGACAAAATGGCCACTATCAAAGCAGACAGCTCGTCATTACCTCACATTGAGACACTATGAAGTCATTTCCATGTCATCATTTTGGCTGAAACCAAGAGCAAATTCTTGTGATTTTAAAACATATATATTCATTATGACCATTTCATATTACGCAGTTCCTTTCAGGCAGTTTGACATCAAGATGGCTGACTGGGGAAGACAAAATAGCCACCAGTTGACTGCGCCATCACAGAGACGGCTCATTATTACCTCATATTAAGCCACAGTTAAATCATTTTCATGTCATTATTTTAGTTGAAAACAAGAGCAAATTCTTATATATAGATATAGATATATAGATATAGATCTGTAAGTTATGACCATTTCATAAATGGCCCAGTTCCCTTAGACAAAAGGGAGACAAAAATGGCCGCTAGTTGACTGCACCATGGCAAAAAAAAAAACTCATATTAAGCCAAAATTAAGTCATTTTCATGTCATTTTTTTGGCTGAAACAAAGAGCAAAACCTTGTGAGACATTTGTGTGTGTGTTTACTGTATATACTCGAGTATAAGCCAAGTTTTTTTAGGACAGAAAAATCCCTCCTCGGCTTATACTCGAGTTGGGGTCCAGTTCGGCTTATACTCGAGTATATATGGTACATTTATTATTTTTCTCTATCTTTATTGGTACAGTAGAGTCTCACTTATCCAACATAAACGGGCCAGCAGAATGTTGGATAAGCGAATATGTTGGATAATAAGGAGGGATTAAGGAAAAGCCTATTAAACATCAAAATAGGTTATGATTTTACAAATTAAGCATGAAAACATCATGTTATACAACAAATTTGACAGAAAACGTAGTTCAATACACAGTAATGCTATGTAGTAATTACTGTATTTACAAATTTAGCACCAAAATATCATGATGTATTGAAAACATTGACTACAAAAATGCGTTGGATAATCCAGAACGTTGGATAAGCGAGTGTTGGATAAGTGAGACTCTACTGTAATTTTACATTTATTATTTTACTCTATTACTGTTACTATTACATTTATTTTACATTATTATTATTAATACGTACATTTATTATTTCACTGATATTATTTTATTATGACACAGCAAACAAGATAGACATGCTGGATTTCGTATCACAAAATCCCAAGTCGAACACTTCCCAAGTGTCTAGGACTGTGTGATGTATTTTCGGATGATGCACGCAGATCCCAGTCGGGTGGCCTTTTGCAGTTGGCAGATCGTGATTTTGTCAATGTCTATTGTTTCCAAATGCCGGCTGAGATCTTTTGGCACGGCACCCAGTGTGCCCATCACCACCGGGACCACCTGCACTGGTTTCTGCCAGAGTCTTTGAAGTTCAATCTTGAGGTCCTGATAGCGGCTGAGTTTTTCCTGTTGTTTTTCATCAATGCGACTGTCACCTGGGATGGCAACATCAATGATCCAAACCTATTTCTTTTCCACAACTGTGATATCTGGTGTGTTGTGTTCCAGAACGTTGTCAGTCTGGATTCGGAAGTCCCACAGTATCTTTGCGTGCTCATTTTCCAAGACTTTTGCATTTTTGTGATCCCACCAGTTCTTTGCTGCTGGGAGGTGGTCCATGAGGCATAAGTTCCAATGAATCATTTGGGCCACATAGTTGTGCCTCTGTTTGTAGTCTGTCTGATTTCACCGATATTATTATTGTTATTACATTTATTATTGTACTCTATTATTTTTATTAAAAGGATACATAAGGGCATTTACATTGAAGAAGATGAGAATAACGATTTAATCAGAGCCGGACAGTCTTATCTGAAATTAGAGTTTTATGTAAATATTCAAAAACATTTAACCTACTGATGCCTCCATTAATGTAATTTTATTGGTATCTGTTTTTATTTCTGGAATTTACCGCTCTCGGCTTATACTGGAGTCAATGTTTTCCCAGTTTTTTTGTGGTAAAATTAGGTGCCTCGGCTTATATTCGGGTCAGCTTATACTTGAGTATATATGGTATATTATATTATATTATATTATATTAGTTATGACCATTTCAGAAATGGTCCAATTCCCTTCAAACCCTTTGGCATCCAGATGGATGAGAAAGACAGACAAAATGGCCGCCGGCTGACTGCGCCAGGACAGAAACGGCTCATCATTACCTCAAATTTAGCCACTATTCAAATTGTTTCTTCGTGTTTTGAGTCATCTATCATGTCAAGAACCATATTTGGAGCAAAGTGACCGAAAACAAAGCATGTGCCAGGCCCAATCTTTGGGCAAAACTCATTATTATTTGTACACTTCAGTTCTGGTGAAGGCTGTTCTGGTGAAGGCCATCTCTGGTGAGAGGAACCTTAAAGGTAAGATAGAAATCCTATCAAAATTCATCCATTTTTTGGAGTTATAGCATTTATTTAAAGCCAGCTATCCCCAGATTTTGGTCCTTTAGCATTTTTTGGACTTCACCTCCCAGAAGCCCCAGCGATCATGACTAATAATCAGGAATTCTGGCAGATGAAGTCCAAAACCAAGGTTTATGGGGAATATATATATATATATATATACCTATGCCTATACAGTAGTCTCACTTATCCAAGCTTCTGGATTATGCAACATTGTAGTCAATGTTTTCAATATATCGTGATATTTTGATGCTAAATTTGTAAATACAGTAATTACAACATAACATTACTGCCTATTGAACTACTTTTTCTGTCAAATTTATTGTATAACATGAAGTTTTGGTGCTTAATTTGTAAAATCATAACCTAATTTGATGTTTAATAGACTTTTCCTTAATTCCTCCTTATTATCCAACATATTCGCTTATCCAAGCTTCTGCCAGCCCTGTTTAGCTTGGATACGTGAGTCTCTACTGTATATGGCACTCTTGATTTTCCTTACCAAAGGCTCAAGCTGCCATCTAGTGCCCATCCCTTATATCACAATCCCTCCTTATTTAATAGAGGAAATAGTTCAATTTGGGCTTTATAGCAGGCCTGGGCAGGCTTGGGCCCTCCAGGTGTTTTGGACTCCAACTCCCACCATTCCCAACAGCCTCAGGCCGCTTCCTTCCCCCCCTCAGCTGCTTAAGCTGAGATGGATGCCAGTGGCCCTTTTAACTCCATTATTCTATTACCGTATCTTACTAGCTATCTATTCGTCTATCTATCTATCTATCTATCTATCTATCTATCTATCTATCTATCTATCTATCTATCCGTCTGTCTATTTGTCTGCTTGTTGGTTGGACTGGATGGTCCCTGAGTAGCCCTATCTATCTATCTATCTATCTATCTATCTATCTATCTATCTATCTATCGGTATCAGTCTATCTATATATCCGTCTGTCTATTTGTCTGCTTGTTGGTTGGACTGGATGGTCCCTGAGTAGCCCTATCTATCTATCTATCTATCTATCTATCTATCTATCTATCTATCTATCTATCGGTATCAGTCTATCTATATATCCGTCTGTCTATTTGTCTGCTTGTTGGTTGGACTGGATGGTCCCTGAGTAGCCCTTTTAATTTGATGATTCTATTATCTATCTGTCTAGCTATCTATCATATGTTAAAAGGGCTACTTAGGGACCATCCAGTCCAACCTACAAGCAGACAAATAGACAGATGGATATATAAATAGACAGATAGATAATAAAATCGTGGAGTTAAAAAGGCTACCCAAGGGCCATCCCATCCAGCCCCTAGATAGATGGATGGATGGATGGGTAGAGGAGTTGAAAGGATTGCCAAAGGGTCATCCAGTCCAGCCCCTAAATAGATGATAGATAGACAGACAGACAGACAGACAGATATCAGTACACACACACACATATTCCAAAATCCTTAGGAAATCCAAACTATAGAACGTTTTCTGGCCAGGTTGGCAGGGAGATGGCCCTCTGGTCTGGCAAGTGGGCACCTTCTTTCTCCCTGACCTTCTCTTTGGCCGATCGGGGTTTTATCTGCCTTTACTGTAAAAACCGCTTTATGGCTTTCCCCTAAACGCTGGCTATAAATCAGGCGGCCCTTTTGGGTCTGGGGCTGGGAGCCAGAATGGCAAGCTGTGGCCAACGGAGTGGCATCGGGGGATAGAGAGAGACAAGAATGTGGCATTTCCCCCTTCGGCCGCCAGATCTGGTTTCTAAGCAGCCCTTTGTGAAGAAGGCCACTGCACTTGAATTCAGTGCAAGAAATCTAACTTTTTCCATAGAGAAATCCCCCCCCCCCAAAGTCCTGTTATTTGTACTACAAAACAAATAATTCTCAAAATCTGGGGCTTTTAATTTACCAAAGCAAAATCTTCCCAAGCAGAAAGCCACCAGAGTTCCCTCGTTGGAGGATGCTTGGATCTGTAATTGTTTAAAAATAGACAATACAGTACTTTTTTGGGCAACAAACACCACAATCCCCTCATTCTGGGATTTATATTTTTCTCCAGAACAAACTTTTTCCCAAGGGGAAAGCTATCGACAAATCCCAGGTTTCCCAAATGCTGGGATTTGTGATCCAAAGAGAGAGAGAGAGAGAGAAAATCAAGTTTTCCAAGTTCCATTTCTTATGGGCTACAAATCCCACATTCCCCAAACATTGGGTTTTGTGCTCCAAAGAAAGTCAGAAAATAATCCTTTTCCTTCTGGAATACATATCCCACATTCTCCAAACATTGGGATTTGTGATCCAAAAAAAAAAAAAGATTGAAAAAATATAACTTTCCTAAGCAGAAGCATTCCACAGTTTCCCGGTTGGGGGATTGTGGGGTTTGCAGTCCCCCTCTCCACAAAAGAGCCTTCTTAAAAAGGGACCATGGGATTTGTAGTTCCAATGGGAATACCTGAGAGTGTATATGTTGTATTTTGCAATTTGGAGTTTGCTAAAATGAGTCAACAATCGTGCCTTAAATGGACCATGGGATGTGTAGTTTGGGTGGGAATACATGAGAGTGGATGTATGCCTTAAAGGGGACCTTGGGATTTGTAGTTTGGGTGGGAATAGACCAGAGGGTTTGTTGTACAGCCAATGTGTAAACCTGGCTCTGCCATAAAGGAAACTTGGGAGTTGTCATTTTGATGGGACCAGAGCAAAACAACAGCCCGTGAAAGGGAACCTTGGGATTTCTAGTTTTTTTTTTTTGGTTTTTTTTTTGGGGGGGGGGGGGCTATGCGGAGAAAAGGTCCTTGGTAGTTCCTTGGGACGTGTCCTTGGATTGGCCGCACTGTGAATTCAGGCCACAGCAAGCCGTGTTTCCTTGTTGTGTTGTGTTGCATTTTTATGTAAACAAGCAGCCACTTCATACCTGGAATAATGTCATTTTTAACACTTGAAAAAATATAGATACATCTAGATATATACAGGAGAGTCTCACTTATCCAACACTCACTTATCCAATGTTCTGGATTATCCAACGCATTTTTGTAGTCAATGTTTCCAATACATCATGATATTTTGGTGCTAAATTCGTAAATACAGTAATTACTACATAGCATTAATGTGTAATGAACTACTTTTGCTGCCAAATTTGTTGTAAAACATGATGTTTTGGTGCTTAATTTGTAAAATCATAACCTATTTTGATGTTTAATAGGCTTTTCCTTAATCCCTCCTTATTATCCAACATATTCGCTTATCCAACGTTCTGCCGGCCCATTTATGTTGGATAAGTGAGACTCTACTGTATATGGTATTGCAAAGAGAATTATCTATAAATATATTCACAAACTCAAAAAAAAAAGGAACACTTTCCTTCATCAGCACTAGTGAGTTCCTTTTCTTTTGGTCCGCCAAAGGTTGGGATTTGTGACCCCCCTCCCAAAAAAAGTGAGAATATAAGCTATTTCTCAACAGATGCTTCCTGCAGGCTTGTGGTTGGGGGATTCTGGGACTGGCAGGCCTCCCCAAGAGCAATGTTAATGAATGTGTATGCGCTTTCCCTGAACTTTTCACTCTTTGGGGAGACTGCAGGGGGGCATGGCATGGAAATTGGGACCCCCACATACTTGGACGGTCTCAAACCCTCTCCATCCCAACCCGTGGGACAAAAGAAAGGCTGAGGATGACGTGGGTCTCGCAAGAAAGGTGCCTACAACTCCAGGCCTGGGCTAAAAATAAGCCCCTTCCGTCGGCAAAGGGATGGAAATCCTCCCCGAAGGAGAGCGGCATGGGGCGCATTCTTGGCACCGGCCGGGGGTCTCCCTGGCCAACCTCCGCATTCAGGCCTCCCCGGGTTGACGTCACCCAAGGGCCTCTCTGTGCTGCCCAAACAAGGGGGAGCTTTGGGGGTGAATGGGACCATTGACCCCATTGTGCTGTCTGAACCCTCAAAACTCCCCATGGCCATCAAACCCTCTGGGAAGAAGAGGGGGGAAAGGATTATAGCAGAGTTATACTTTCTCCAGGTGTTTTGGACTGCAACTCCCACCATTCCTAACAGCCTCAGGCCCCTTCCTTTTGCCCCTCCGCCGCTTAAGCGGCGGAGGGGCAAAAGGAAGGGGCCTGAGGCTGTTAGGAATGGTGGGAGTTGCAGTCCAAAACACCTGGAGAGATTATAACTCTTCTATAAGTCAGCAGGACTGCTGACTTGAAGGTTGGGTTGCTGACCTGAAGGTTGCCGGTTCGAATCCAACTCGAGGACGGTGCAGATGAGCTCCCTCTTTCACTCCAGCTCCATGTGGGGACATGACAGAAGCCTCCCACAAGGATGGTAAAAACATCAAAAACATCCGGGTGTCCCCTGGGCAACGTTCTTGCAGACGGCCAATTCTCTCACACCAGAAGCGACTTGCAGTTTCTCAAGTTGCTCCTGATACAGGAAATAAAAACAAAAAAACCTGGTGACATTCACCTGAGCCAGGAGACTTGCCTGTAAATTTGAGCAGATAGCCAACTTTATAGGTCAACACACTTCTGTGGGAAGTGAAAGTTTCAGGGGAGTTGTAATGCTTTCATGTCTATATACGAGGGCTATCCAGAAAGTAGATTACGTTTTGGAATTAAAAATGAACAAAGTATAGGAGAAAACATTTACCATATGCAGTTGAAAACCACACCCAAATACCACTTCTCAACATAGTCGCCAATGAAATCTAGGCACTTATCATTGCGATGAATGAGCTTGGCAACTCCTTCCCCACAAAACTCTGCTGCTTGCATCCTCAACCAGCCGGTCACCCCTGCCCGCAGCTGCGCATTGTTGCCAAAACGCAGCATTGAGGACGCAAGCGGCAGAGTTTTGTGGGGAAGGAGTTGTCAAGCTCATTCCTCGCTATGATAAGTGCCTAGATTTGAATGGTGACTATGTTGAGAAGTGGTATTTGGGTCTGGCTTTCAACTGCATATGGTAAATGTTTTCTCCTATACTTTGTTCATTTTTAATTCCAAAACGTAATCTACTTTCTGGATAACTCTCGTATTAGGAGCTACGGGCTCTTTGCTCTTCAGTTCAGGCCAGGGGTCCCCAAACTAAGGCCCGGGGGCCGGATGCGGCCCTCCAAGGTCATTTACCTGGCCCCCGCCCTCAGTTTTATAATATAATATTTTATATCAGTTTTAATAATATAATATATTGTATATACATATAATATTGATGATAATCATATGTTATACAATATAATACTAGTAGTAATACCATATAATAATATTAATTATATGTTATATATTACATATTATTAATAGTATAGTGGTATAGTTCAATATAGTAATATATAATGCTAATATTGTGTTACACTTTCCATTGAAATTCTAATAGGTTTATGTAGGTTAAAATTGTTTTCATTTTTAAATATTGTATTGTTCTTTCATTGTTGTTGTTGCACTACAAATGTGCAGTATGCATAGGAATTTGTTTGTATTTTTTTTTCAAATGATAATTCAGCCCCTCAACAGTTTGAAGGATTGTGGACCGACCCTCTGCTTAAAAAGTTTGGGGACCCCTGGTTCAGGCAACATGGCTTTTAAGTTACGGTCAGGCCTGGGTTCTCTACTTCTTGTCCTGGTTTTGGGATTCAAGTATTCTGGGAGTTTTTCCGTCTTCATGCTGCGTATCGTTGTTCAATTTTTGCTTATGGACTCAAATTGCTTTTGGATTTCAGAACTATTCTTGAACTGCCTTGCTTCTGGATTTACAAGAGATTTTTTGGATTTCACTCCTTCTTCTCTTCTTCCTGCTTTTTACGATAAACCATTTGCCTTTACTCTGGACTCCGGTGTGATGCTCTGGGCATAGGTGGCTTCAGGTCTCTTTACCTCCCGTTCGTCTTGGCTCTTCTTCTCTTCCACACCCCCCTTGTCTCATTCCTTCGCTCCCTGTCTCTGCCCATCCATCACCCAACCCATTGGCATCTTCTTCTCTCCCTCCTCTCTCTTGCCCTTTCTTTCTTTCTTTCTTTCTTTCTTTCTTTCTTTCTTTCTTTCTTTCTTTCTTTCTTTCTTTCTTTCTTTCTTTTCCACTTCCCGTAACCCATCCCCTGGGCAACGAGTGCCTTTCTTTGGGGCACCCCAGCAGAAGGGCACCCCTCCCCTGGATGGCTTTGGGAGATGGGCTCTGTTGCCCAGGCGATGGATCAGGCAGCCCTATAAGAGGGGTCGCTTGGGGCGAGCAGAGGCCAGGAGGCACCAGACCAGACCACCAACCCATCCTGCCTCCAGGCCACAGCAGGCAGGCCCCTTCCTTCCGCTGGGACCCCAAAGACAGATACCGGCCACCCTACACAAACTGCTGATCCATTGGCCCAGGATGAAGGCTCTGCCGCCCTTCCTCTTCCTCATCCTCCTCCCAGCTGCCTCCCAGAGCCCCCTCCGCTCCCACCAGGTAGGCCCAGGAATGGAGGGAAGAAGGAAATATGGGAAGAAAAGGCAGGAAGGAAGGAAGGAAAAAGGAGTGCAGAATGGAGGTGATGGGTGAAAGGAACGAAGGAAAGAGAGCTTGGGTTGCTGTGAGTTTTCCAGGCTATATGGCCATGTTCCAGAAGCATTCTCTCCTGACGTTAAGCCTATATCTATGGCAGGCATCCTCAGAGGTTGTGAGGTCTGTTGGAAACGAGGCAAGTGGGGTTTATATATCTGTGGAATCTTCAGGGTGGGTGAAAGAAAGAACTCTTGTCTGTTGGAGGCAAGTGTGAATGTTGTAATTACAGTAGAGTCTCACTTATCCAACATTCACTTATCCAATGCATTTTTGTAGTCAATGTTTTCAATACATCGTGATATTTTGGTGCTAAATTCGTAAATACAGTAATTACTACATAGCATAACTGCGTATTGAACTACTTTTTCTGTCAAATTTGTTGTATAACATAATGTTTTGGTGCTTAATTTGTAAAATCATAAACTAATTTGATGTTTAATAGGCTTTTTCTTAATCTCTCATTATCTAACATATTCGCTTATCCAACATTCTGCCAGCCCGTTTATGTTGGATACGTGAGACTCTACTGTATTGTATACTGTTATTGTTTTTATTTGATATTTCTGTGAGCCGCCCCGAGTCCCCTTCGGGGGAGATGGAGGCGGGATATAAATAAAATTATTATTATTATTATTATTATTATTATTATTATTATTATTATTATTATATTTATATTGTATGACACAGCAAACAAGATAGGTATGCTGGATTTTGCTTCACAAAATAACAAGTCAAACACTTGTGTCCCAAGTCCCAAGTGTCTAGGACTGTGTGATGTATTTTCGGATGATGCGTGCATTATTATTATTATTATTATTATTATTATTAATAATAGTGGAAGTGGAAAGAAAGAAAGGAGGAAGGAGGAAGGAAGGAAGGAAGGAAGGAGGGAGGGATGAAGGGAGGGAGGGAAGGAAGGAAGGAAGAAAGAAAAAAAAGGGAAAGAAGGAAGAAGAAACTGAAAAAAGAAAAGGAAGGGAGGCAAGAACAAAGGAGAGAATTAGGAGGAACGAACAATGATGGAAGAATGGAAATATGGAGAAAAACTGAGGAGGTGAAAAGGAAGGAAAACGAGAGAGAGGAACTGAGAAGAAAACACAAATGGGACGGAAGGTGAAGAGGAAGGGAGGGGAGACTCAGGTTATGTTGGAAGTGCCTTCAGTGAACTGCAGTGACCCTGATTGACCCCCATGTCCCGTCCCCCCCCAATTTTAGGCCTTGCTGGAGCTGCTGGGGGAAGACCTGGAGGCGCTGCTCTCTGAGCGGGAGGGGGACCCCGCTCTGCTCCCCCAGGACCTGGTCTCCCGGCTCTTGAAGCAGCAGCGCCCTGCCTCCCTGGAGCCCCCCACCCCAGGCCTGCCTCCCGAAGCCTGGGCCCACCTCCTGAGCGACCTCCTCAAGACCCAGAAGAGGCTCCGGTGGCGGCCCAAGAAGGCCACGATGGGCCAGCAAGGCTGCTTCGGCATCAAGCTGGATCGGATCGGGACCCTCAGCGGCCTCGGATGCTAGTTGTGAGTCCGGAATAAGATGCAGGGCAGACCTTGATTGGACTGGGGAGATAAGGATTCTGATCTTGTAAAAAAAACTCCCTTTTATGTGACCTTTTCCCTCCTCGTCCTCTGTCTAGCTGGGAAGTTCTTTTAGCAGCATTAGCATTGGGAGGATGATGAAGAAGGAAGGAAGGGGAACCTGAAAAGCAGTGGTTCTCAACTCGGGGTTCCCAGATGTTTTTGGTTGGCCTACAACTCCCAGAAATCCCAGCCAGTTTACTAGCTGCTAGGATTTCGGGGAGTTGAAGGCCAAAAACATCTGGGGGGCCCAGGTTGAGAACCACTGCTGAAAAGGAAGAAATCCAGGGAAGTCATGCCACCCCTCTATTCCGCCTTGGTCAGACCATACCTGGAACCACACTGTGTCCCATTCTGGACACTGCAATTGAAGGGAGATGTTGACTCTAAGCTGGAATGTGTCCAGAGGAGGGCCACTCAAAGGATCCAGGGTCTGGAGAACAAGAATCCCTATGAGGAGCGGCTGAAAGAGCTGGGCATGGATAGCCTGCAGAAGAGAAGGTTGCAAGGAGACATGATGAGGGCCAGGGATCAAGATGTGAAGAGAAGTCATAGGGAGGAGGGAAGGAGCTTGTTATCTGCTGCCCTAGAGACTAGGACGCCAGGCTCTGATGCAACTGGTTAGTAGCCAGCTGCAATAAATCACTACTGACAGAGAGGTCATGAGATCAAAGCCCAGGTCAGATTGAGCTCCCAACCATTAATAGCCTAGCTCGCCATTGACCTAAGCAGCCGTCAAATAGAAAGTTTAGCAGCCGTCAAATAGAAAGTCCCGCTTTATGTGGGGAGGCTAATTTAATTAATTTGCGACACTATAAAATCTTCCAGCTGTGTGTGGAAAGGAATGAGGAAGTACTACCATCAAGGGCTCAGTGTCACAGGTGGGCCATGAAGTGGCAGCTCCCCCTGTGGCCAGAATCGAGCATACCCTCATGAAGCCAGAAGCTGGGAAATATGAAATTGCCTCTGTGTCTGTCTACATGTTGCATGTCTAATGGCACTGAATGTTTGCCAAGTATATGTGCGTATTGTAATCTGTCCCAAGTCCCCTTTGGGGTGAGAAGGGCAGAATATAAATACTGTAGATAAAGAAATAACAATAAACAATGGCTTCAAACTACAGGAAGGGTCTCATCGCCAAGATATATAATTATGGTAAAATTTTAAAAAATCTCTATTTTTGCAAATATTCCAAATCCCACCCCCCAAATATGATACACTTCTGATCCCAAGCATTTTGGGTAAGGAAGGCATGACTTTAATTCCATGTTATTCTTGTATGTGTTCTGACTATATGATGTCCTAGGGGATACATTTCCAGACTTCACCTGAAGCCACAGATCACAGCAAACCCTGTTGAAATGACAGATCTTTGGCGCAAGAATGCCTCAGAGATGTGTCAGAGGGCCTAAAAAATGCCAAGCAGGGACTTCTTTTGCTAGACATGGTTAAACAAAGCCAACATCATGCTTTTCCCTTCCTTGCAGATTTTCCTCCCACGACGACGCTCCTTTGGGGCAGAACGGCTCTCTCTGGACAAAAGCACCCAGTGCTTGCAAGGATCCGGCTGTGGAACAAGAAAGTCCTCCTCCTCCTCCTCTACTGAAAACTAGAACTCGCCTCCTGCTAAGAGTGACAACTCTCTCTCCCTCTCTGGAAAACCGAGCGTCTGACCTGGAAGGAATCTGCACTATGAAAAGATAGCACTTCAATACCACTTTAAATGCCACAGTAGCCTTGGCCTATGGAATCTTGGGATTTTTAGTTTGTGGAGGTACCATTCATTTTTGGCAGAGGACGCTGAAGACCTTGTGAAACTACAAATCCCAGGAATCTATAGTTTTGCACGAAGGCAGTTAAATTGGCATGAATTTCACTAGGTAGATGCACCCTTTAAAGCTAAAGCCCTAGAGAATAATCGGATTCCAACCCCAGTCTACAAATCCCAGGATTATAGATCTGGGTTAAAGTGACATTAAAGTAGTGCCAAAGTGTTATAACTGTGCAAACTGGACCTCCATCCCAATTCATAGCATCCCTGTTATTGGTAACCAATTGGAATATGTGTTTTGGCATTTTGTTTTTGGGAAAATCATGTGTTAAAAGCAATTATTTCTCACTGATTTCCCCCTGCATACTCCCAATTGAAATAAAAAATGCATCTGGTTCTCTATGTGTGAAGCATTATACAAAGTCGGTGTACACTGAACCGTCAGTGGAAGTTATTTTACCACAAATATGATACCCTGTGCATGTACAGAGTGCCTTCTTGCCATCACTTACTAACTCTTTTAAAAAGGATGGGATCTGACAAATATGCTGTAGTTTGTGTTATCGAAGACTTTCATGGCCGGAATTACGGGGTTGTTGTGTTTTCCGGGCTGTATGGCCATGTTCCAGAAGTATTCTCTCCTGACGTTTCGCCCACATCTATGGCAGGCATCCTCAGAGGTTGTGAGGTTGTCATATACCTCACAACCTCTGAGGATGCCTGCCACAGATGTGGGCGAAACGTCAGGAGAGAATACTTCTGGAACATGGCCATACAGCCCGGAAAACATGCAACAACCCAAATATGCTGTAGTTTTCTTTGCCCAGGCTGAGCAGCTGTTATTGCAAGTCACTGTTTGGAAATGGAACTGTACTCTGCACATGCTCAGGGACACCTCATCATTCTGCAGCCAAACTTGTGTTGGTTGGTGTGCAGAAGAGATAGTGAGGCTGAGAAGTAACCCAAGACAGAGAAACTGTTAGAAAATGAGCATCAAGGACTATTTCCTACAAAATTTAAGGGTTTTTTTAAAACCAAGGGTGACATACCTTGACTCACCACATGGTGTCACCATTGGGTATTTTGGAGAGAAAAGTGAGTTTGGTTCCACACTTTGCTCTTCCCATACAATTCCTCCCAGCTCCACAAGTAGGGGATTTTGAGAGTTCAATGTGTTGTCAAAGGTTTTCATGGCCGGGATCACAGGATTGTTGTGTGCTTTGCGGGCTGTATGACCATGTTCCAGAAGTATTCTCTCCTGACGTTTCTCCCACATCTATGGCAGGCATCCTCAGAGGTTGTGAGGTATGGAGAAACTAAGCAAGGAAGGTTTATATATATCTGTGGAAAGTCCAGGGTGAGAGAAGAACTCTTGTCAATTGTAGGCCAGTGTGAATGTTGTAATTAATCACCTTAATCAGCATTGAATAGCTTCATCTCCTGGCTTCTTCCTGCCCTGTGAATCCTTTGTTCAGAGTCGTTAGCTGCCCCTGATTGATTCATGTCTGGAACTCCTCTGTTTTCAGAGTGTTGCTTCTTATTTACTGTTCTGATTTTTGAGTTTTTAAATCCTGGTAGCCAGATTTTGTTCATTTGCATGGTTTCCTCCTTTCTGTTGAAGTTGTTCGCGTGCTTGTGGATTTTAATGGCTTCTCTGTGTAGCCTGAGATGAAGTTATTCAATGTTAATTAAGGTGATCAACTACAACATTCACACTGGCCTCCAACTGACAAAGAGTTCTTCTCTCACCCTGGACTTTCCACGGATATATATAAACCTTCCTTGCTTAATTTTTCCAATATACCTCACAACCTCTGAGGATGCCTGCCATGGATATGGGCGAAACATCAGGAGAGAATACTTCTGGAACATGGCCACACAGCCTGGAAAATACAACAACCCATTTTGAGAGTTGTTATCCAAAGAAAGACACTTGTAAGCCTGCAAGCTTTGCAAGTGAGAAGTCCAGCGAAAGGGAAGGGCCCAACTGCACTGGAGGCCCATCCATCAAAATGCCTATGATCCCCCCTCTTATTCCCTATTGTGTTTGGACCAAGCCCCTGACCTTCCGTTTCCCTTCCTTGCGGTTCAATGGGGCTTCCCCCCTTCTCCTGGCTCCCTTCCTTCCTTCCTTCCTTCCTTCTTGGCAAATCCTTTCTCTCTGAGGGGCGTTAACCAGATTCTCCTTCCTTCTCGCTCCCAGAACTGAACAACGTCCAGGAAATCTGACTCTTCAGTGGAAAGAAATGACACACACCTATATATATCAAAGCTAAAGTATGTATGGATGTTGGTTGGCTGGCCTGTCCTACAAAGGCTCTGCCGTGGCCGGATGGATCTGGACAAAACTTGGCACACTGGGCCTTCACTAGTCAACTTAGAATAACTGCAGGGTTTGAATTGCAAAATCCACCCCGGTTTGGGGTGAGGGCCCCCAAAAGCAAAACAAAAATACAGCAGAGTCTCGCTTATCCAAGGTTCTGTATTATCCAACGCAGTTTGCCTTTTAGTAGTCAATGTTTTTTTAAATCTTTCAATAAATTGCGAAATTTTGGTACTAAATTCATAAATACAGTAATTATTACATAACGTTATCGTGTACTGAACTGCTTTTTCTTTCAATTTGTTGTAAAGCATGATGTTTTGGTGCTTAATTTGTAAAATCATAACCTAATTTGATGTTTAATAGGCTTTTCCTTAATCCCTCCTTATTTTCTAACATTTTTGCTTGTCCAATGTTCAGCCGGCCCGTTTATGTTGGATAAGTGAGACTCTACTGTATTCTTTCACAAAAGGTTTTGCCATAATACAATGGATTTTTGTACATGGATGTTCCTTAATATATGCCTTTTTTTTTTGCTCAGAAAATGAATTGTTGGATTGCATATTTTGTTTGGAAGCACAGATCTGGTTAAATTCTCATTAAAACCTCAAACTGACAACGTTTCTTAATCCTGTCCCTAATCCTAGATTGAATTCTTCTGCATATTTCTATATTTTTGGTGTGGAATCCATTAGAAATTGTTCTGTTCCATAAAAGAAAGGGGGAAAAGAGAGGGTGTACGAATGAAATAAGAACTTCAGCCCAGAGTTCTTCTCTAGCACAACTCTACTGTATATAGAAAGGATTAGCCACTGATGTCTGAATGTATGCAGTGCTTTGTTGCAACCACAAGAGGGCAGGATATAGATAGAAAGGATTAGCTCCTAGTAATGAAAAAGGGCCACAACGTGAGGCAAAAACAAGCCTTGAAGGCCAGTGGGGACATCCACCCATAAGAAAGCAATTTATTTTATTTATTTCCGATATTTCTACCCTGCCCTTCTCCCCATTTGTATTTTGGAGAGTGTCCCTGCATCTGTGCGACTTCCCAGAAAAGGCTGGATGAAGGAAGAGCTGAAAAAGATGGTTAAGGAAGTGGTCTGCAAACACTTAGAAAGGAATGCGGTCATCGCCAGTAGTCAACACGGATTTATCAAAAGCAAGTCATGCCAGACTCATCTGATCCCTTATTTTTTGATAGCATTACAAGCTGGGTAGATGCAGAAAACGCCATAGATGGAGCGTATCTGGATTTCAGGAAGGCTTTCCTTTGACAAGGTCCACCATGACCTTCTGGCAAGGAAACTAGTCCAATGTAGGCCAGGCAAAACTATGGTGAGGTGCAGGCATGGGCAAACTTTGGTCCTCCAGGTGTTTTGGACTTCAACTCCCACAATTCCTAACAGCCTAGCGGCTGTTAGGAATTGTGGGAGTTGAAGTCCAAAACACCTGGAGGACCAAAGTTTGCCCATGCCTGGTGAGGTGGATCTGGAATTGGTTAAATGAACGAACCCAAAGGGTGATTCTCCTCAATGGTTCATCCTGGAAAGAAGTGACAAGTTGAGTGCCGTAAGCAGGGTTCCGTCCTGAGTCCGGTTCTTGATTAATGACTTAGATGAAGGGTTAGGAAGGCATGATCATCACATTTGCAGATGGGACCACATTGGGAAGGAGAGCCAAGACTCCAGGAGACAGGAGCAGAATCCAAAACGATCTTCACAGATGAGAGATGATGGACCAAAACGAACACAATGAACCTCACCAGGGACAAAGGCAAGAGTGGAGGACGATGCCTGGCTCCACAGCAGGACGTGAAAAAGATCTTGGGAGTCTTTGTGGACAGGAAGGTGAACATGAGCCCACAATGTGATGTAGCAGCTAAAAAAGCCAATGAGATCTAGTGCCTAGATCCAGGGATGGAAGTCCTGCTCCCGCTCTCTTCTATTCTGCCTTGTTCAGACCCCTTTACCTGGAATCACAGTGTGTCCAAATCCGGACACCACGATTGAAGGGGGATGTTGACTCTAGAGGAGGCCGACTCAAAGGACAAAAGTTCTGGAGAACAAGCCCTATGAGGAGCGGCTGAAAGAGCTGGCTATGTTGAGCCTGTAGAAGAGAAGGCTGAGAGGAGACATGATGAGGGCCAGGGATCAAGATGGAAGCGGATGTCATAGGGAGCAAGCCTAAAAGAATGATTTCAAACTACAGGAAAGAAAGGAAATTCCACCTGAATATGTGAGAGGGAGCTGTTCAGCAGTGGAACTCTCTGCCTCAGAGTGTGGTGGAGGCTCCTTCTTTGGAGGCTTTGAAACAGAGGCTGGATGGCCATCTGTCGGGGGTGCTCTAAATGCGATTTTCCTCCTCCTTGGCAGAATGGAGTTGGACTGGATGGCCCACCGGGTCTCTTCCAACTCTAGGATTCTATGTTATATTTTTCAAAGCGTCATGTAATTGCAGCAGTGTAGGACTTAGTGCTAGTGCATATCCCATAATCCAGTTTCTGCAATACAGGTTGCACATTGGGTTGTTGTATGTCTTTCGGGCTGTGTGGCCATGTTTCAGAGGTTGTGAGGCATGGATAAAATGGGGGCCGGGCTGTGGCGCAGCTGGCTAGTAACCAGCTGCTATAAATCACTACTGACTGAGAGGTCATGAGTTCGAAGCCCGGGTCGGGTTAAGCCTCCGACCATATATATAAAAAAAAAAATAGCCCTGGCTTGCTGTTGACCTAGCAGCCCCGAAAGACAGTTGCATCTGTCAAGTAGGGAAAATGTAGGTACGCTTTATGCGGGAGGCTAATTTAACTAATCTACAACACCATTAAAAAAAAACTGCTCACGAGGAAAAGAAGAGGAAGAACAGCCATCAATGGACGGTGAAGCAACAGCTCCCCCTGTGGCCGGAATCGTGAAGCTGGAAAGATGTTAAAAAATGCCTCTGTGTCTGTCTAAAACTGAATGTTGTTTGTCTGTTGGCATTGAATGTTTGCCATATATGTGTTCATTGTAATCCGCCCTGAGTCCCCTTCAGGGTGAAAAAGAAGGGCGGAATATAAATACTGTAAATAAATAAGTAAATAAAACTAGGCAAGTTTGCACATTGTCTAATTGCATTTTGAAGCCAGTCCAATGGCATGCAATAGCAACAGTATAGGCCTTGATGCTATTTCATGTTCTATATGTGGTTTCTGCAAGAGAGGCAGAGAAAGGTCTCTAAATTCAGTTTTTCCAGCCGGTTAAACAGGTCGGCTTCTTGCCGAGAAGGGTTCAGACTTGCCTTCCCAGTTTGCAAACCTGAAAGCGGTTGAGCCTCTGTTTATTCAGGGCTTTCCAAAGCCTCTCTGCTGAATTAAACCCAGTTCCCTGTTCCGACAGGAAAGACTACACCACCCCCCGGAAGCAAGAAAGCTTTTTGCAGAGATTTCTACTTTTTAGATAGTTATTAACCCAATTTTGAAGGTAGAAAGAAAGAAAAGAGAGAAAACTGCCAGCAGCCAGGACTAGAAACTTGAAGGCTTCTTTCCATATTGCAATTCAAACACTGAAGAATGGAGAAAGGGCTCCATGGGATGTTTAGGGGTGGGCTTCAGTCTCCTCAGCTCCTCCACATTGTATTTATATACCACTTTCATACCATTTTAACACCTTCCTACAGACTGGTCTCTCAGGTTCAGTTTTGGTTTTTCCTTTCCCCAAAGATTTGTATTTTGCCCCATTCTGGCATCCATGTGCGAGATGCTTATTATTATTTGAAATTTTGTTCACATTACCCTTAATTTATATATACAGTAGAGTCTCACTTATCCAACACTCGCTTATCCAACATTCTGGATTATCCAACGCATTTTTGTAGTCAATGTTTTCAATACATCGTGATATTTTGGTGCTAAATTCGTAAATACAGTAATTACTACATAGCATCACAGTAGAGTCTCACTTATCCAACATAAACGGGCCGGTAGAATGTTGGATAAGCGAATATGTTGGATAATAAGGAGGTATTAAGGAAAAGCCTATTAAACATCAAATTAGGTTATGATTTTACAAATTAAGCACCAAAACATCATGTTATACAACAAATTTGACAGAAAAAGTAGTTCAATAGGAAGTAATGCTATGTAGTAATTACTGTATTTATGAATTTAGCACTAAAATAACACGATATATTGAAAACATTGACTACAAAAATGCATTGGATAATCCAGAACGTCGGATAAGCGAGTGTTGGATAAGTGAGACTCTACTGTACTTGTACTGAACTACTTTTTCTGTCAAATTTGTTGTCTAACATGATGTTTTGGTGCTTAATTTGTAAAGTCATAACCTAATTTAATGTTGAATAGGCTTTTCCTTAATCCCTCCTTATTATCCAACATATTCGCTTATCCAACGTTCTGCCAGCCCGTTTACTTTGGATAAGCGAGACTCTACTGTATTCTTTCACAAAAGGTTTTGCCATAATACAATGGATTTTTGTACATGGATGTTCCTTAATGTATGCCTTTGTTTTGCTCAGAAACTGAATTGCTGGATTCCGTATTTTGTTTGAAAGCACAGATCTGGTTAAATTCACATTAAAACCTCAACCTGACAACACTTCTCAGTCCTATCCCTAATCTTAGACTGAATTCTTCTGCATATTTCTATTTGTGTGTGTGTGTGTGTGTGTGTGTGGAATCCATTAGAAATTGTTCTGTCCCATAAAAGAAAGGGGGAAAAGAGAGGGTGTACGAATGAAATAAAAACTTCAGCCCTGGCACAAAATGTAGCCCAAAGGTCTTGGCAACGTTCCCTTCATTTTGGTTTATATGATACATTGTTGGTTTTTTTAATAAAAAGTAACATCACTGCCTTCAATATGAAGGTTAAAGAACAATACAAAAGAAGCGGCGCTTATGACATCACAGGTCCGATCCTGTGACATCATCGATCAGCACCCGGCGGAGGCACATGATTTCAATGTCATTCAAAGCCAGGTCCGGTTTTTGCTCCCTGCAAAGTCGGAGATATGACATCATAGACCACATCACCGTCGGGTTCTCACAGTCCCAAGTTGAGAACATCGTAAGCCAGCGCCTGGAATAGTCTTCCAAGATGGTTTCCAAAAGGCAGCGAGAGATATTACAGATCCAAACTCGTCCTTTGTGATATCATCTCATCAGAAAGTGCACCGTTGTTTCTGATTGTCGCACGGTTACGTCACCACAACAGTTGTGGCTTCATTCTCATTGGCCGGAGGGAACGGTGTCACATCCTTGCTTTGATGACGTCATACCACCGCTTGATTTTTGTGTCATAACATCATGGGAAAATGTGGGCTGTTCACCATGAAAATGCCCACGTTGACTCCATCTTTGGCTTTCGGGCCATGGAAGTTGGGCATACCGGGACCCCAATCCCTTCCGTCTTCTCCATTTGGGATCAAACAACGTCCCGTTCCCAACACTGAGGAGACAGGAGGGCGGCAAACCCTGCCGTAAAAAACAAAAGTTTTGAGTAAGGCTTCTGGTGATTTTTCACTCACGACAGCGAGACAAAGCGTGGTGGCACCATTTGGGATTCCCAGCGTCCACAAGACTGTATTCATGGAAGAACTCGTTTTTTCCTTGGTTAAACCCCAAACGGGGAATGTCTGTGTAGGAAATCTAGAATCACAGTGTAGGAAACGGAGGTCAGGGAGGCCATCTTTGGCATTTCCGGGTTTCTGAAAGGTTCGGAAGACGTGAAAGCACCGGTGTGTTTCAGGGGCTTCTCCGAAAGGAGAGTCCTAACATACGACACCTGGATGTCAACGCAAAGGACAGACAGAAAACAACGAGGGCTCCTTCAGTCCTCGAGCAAAAAGACCCGTTTGTTTTCCTGCTCTTTTCACCACCAGTTTGAGAGTCAGACCCCTCGGCAGCCCTTTGGAAGGAGGAGGAGGAACGAAAGGCGACAGGAGCGGATGGGCCGGACGGAAGGACCCTTCATCTGAAAAGGGGGTTCAAGGGGGCAAAGGGGGGCGGGAGAGAAGGAGGGGGAGCCGGCAGCCATGTCCCCACGGGATTCCTCTTCAGCAGAGTCTCAGGGAAACCCACGACACCCCATTCACGTCCGTCCAGGCTCTTGGGTCAGTAATGTCCGGCCTTGGGTCCAACCGAGGGTCCTGATTTGCTGGGGAGCTGCATGTTCTGGACGCTGGAAAGGATCTTCTTTTGGTGCCCGGCCAAAGTCACCCCGACCCGGAGCAGGTCCCTGGGGAGGAAAGAGAGAGGAAGGGATTGGAAAGAGCAAGGTGTCCGTCCCTCCTTTGCCCCTCCGCACTGCAGGGTTAAACCACTTTGATATCGCTTTAAGTGCTGTGCAAGAGGAGTCTTCTACTTTTCTGAAGAATGTAGTTTTTTGCTACTTCTTTGAACTGTAATTCCCAAAGTACCTTGGGAAGAACGATGGAGCGATTAACTTGCACTCCATTCAAAGCAATCTTGGGATTGTAGGGTGGTTGTATGTTTTCCGGGCTGTATGGCCATGTTCTAGAAGTTCCTTGCTTAGTTTTTCCATACCTCACAACCTCTGAGGATGCCTGCCATAGATGTGGGCGAAACGTCAGGAGAGAATACTTCTAGAACATGGCCAGACAGCCCGGAAAACATATAACAACCCTGTGATCCTGGCCATGAAAGCCTTCGACAACAAATCTTGGGATTTAGGTAAAGCTTTCCCCTGACATTAAGTCCAGTCATGACCGACTTTGAGGGTTGGTGCTCATCTCCATTTCTAAGCCGAAGAGCCGGCGTTGTCCATAGACACCTCCAAGGTCATGTGGCCATTAGTATAACTGCATGGAGCACCGTTACCTTCCCGCTGGAGCGGTACCTATTGATCTACTCACATTTGCATGTTTTCGAACTGCTAGGTTGGCAGGAGTGATTTACATTTTAGCAAATGACTATTTGTTGTCTCCCAGAGAGCTATGGTGCCCTCTCCTGGACTACACCTCCCATGATGCCTTGAGGAAAGAAGGACTGAGGAGTAAATTAAGAAAATATGGGAAGTGTAGTTCAGGGGTTTTCTGCTCCTGGTGTCTTCCCCTGAACTGTAATCCCCAAAGTACTTTGAGAAGAAGGACAGGGAAACTAACTGGGCTCCGTTCTAAGGAATCTTGGGATTTTAGTTCAGGAAATAACTATGATTTTCCTGCTAGAGGGCTTTGGAGGCCTCTCCTGAACTACAGCTCCCAAGATAACTTGAGGATATTGAGGATTAAATTAAAAGAGTTATTGGGAGGTATAGCTTGGCAACTCAAAGGTAGAACCAGGATATAATAATAATAATAATAATAATAATTTTTTAAAAAAACTCAGCCGCTCTCAGGACCTCAAGATTGAACTTCAAAGACTCTGGCAGAAACCAGTACAGGTGGTCCCGGTGGTGATGGGTACACTGGGTGCCGTGCCAAAAGATCTCAGCCGGCATTTGGAAACAATAGACATTGACAAAATCACAATCTGCTAACTGCAAAAGGCCACCCCACTGGGATCTGCGCACATCATCCGAAAATACATCACAGAGTCCTAGACACTTGGGAAGTGTTCGACTTGTGATTTTGTGATACGAAATCCAGCATATCTCTCTTGTTTGCTGTGTCATACAATAAAATAATAATAATAATAATAATAATAATAATAATAATAATAATAATAATAATAATACATCACACAGTCCTAGACACTTGGGAAGTGTTTGACTTGTGATTTTGTGATACGAAATCCAGCATATCTATCTTGTTTGTTGTGTCATAAAATAATAATAATAATAATAATAATAATAATAATAATAATACATCACACAGTCCTAGACACTTGGGAAGTGTTTGACTTGTGATTTTGTGATACGAAATCCAGCATATCTATCTTGTTTGTTGTGTCATAAAATAATAATAATAATAATAATAATAATAATAATAATAATAATACATCACACAGTCCTAGACACTTGGGAAGTGTTTGACTTGTGATTTTGTGATACGAAATCCAGCATATCTATCTTGTTTGTTGTGTCATAAAATAATAATAATAATAATAATAATAATAATAATAATAATAATAATAATAATAATAATAATATCTATCTTGTTTGCTGTGTCATAATAAAATAATAGTAATAAAGTTCAGGGGACACTCATCAGAGTTCTCTGAGCACTCCACTTGCTTCTCCAAGCCAAATGAAAAATGGCTGTAAGGCTGTCCACCACAAACCCATCCCTTTTTCTCCTTCTTTCCTTCCTTCCCTCCCTCCTTCCACCTGGCTCACTCACTCAGTGGACATCTGGCTGACCAGTTCAAAGGAGGTGAAGCCGGCGTTGGCGAAGTTCTCTTCGTAGCGTCCCATCTTGATGGCGCGGAGCCAGTCCCCGACGGAGCCGAAGGAGGAATAGTGGGGCAGGCGCTGGTCCAGGAGAGGGTGGGACGGCCTGCGATGATGGAAAGGAGGGGGAAAGGGACAGAGAACCAGACCGTTTCTACCTGCGTCCAGGTGGAGGCACAAAGGGAGGAGTGATGACAAGATGGGGGGGTTGTGCGAGCAGAGATGAAACCTCGGGACCATCTACCACCCTCCAAAAACCTACCCAAAAATCAAAGGTTCATTTCTGGGAACCAGAATGAAAGGGCACGATTTTAAGAGCACATGAAGGTGTGGGAAGGAAGATGGGAACCAATGTAGCCGCTTTGAGTCTCATTTAAGAGAGGCAAGCAGGATGCAATTACTGTATATACTCAAGTATAAGCCTAATTTTTCAGCCCTTTTTTTCAGACTGAAAAAGCCCCCCTCGGCTTATACTCGGGTGAGGGTCCTGGTTGGCTTATATTTGGGTCAGCTTATACTCGAGAATATAGGGTACATTTATTATTTTTCTCTATTATTATTGGTATAATTACATTTATTATTTTTCTCTATTATTGTTGCTACTATTACATTTATTTCACTCTATTTTTATTATTATTATTAATACATTTATTATTTCACTGATCTTATTATTATTATTGCATTTATTATTTTACTCTATTTATTATTACATGTATTATTTTCCTGTATTTATTATTATTATTATTATTATTACATGTATTATTTTACTCTATTATTATTAAAAGGATACATAAGCACATTTACATTGAAGAAGATGAGAATAACGATTTGAGCAGAGTTGGACAGTCTTATCTTAAATTTGAGCTTTATGTAAATATTCAGAAACATTTAACCTACTGATGCCTCATTTAATGTAATTTTATTGGTATCTATTTTTATTTCTGAAATTTACCACCCTCGGCTTATACTGGAGTCAATGTTTTCCCAGGTTTTTTTGTGGTAAAATTAGGTGCCTCGGCTTATATTCGGGTTGGCTTATACTCGAGTATATACAGTAACTATAATAATATATTTACTTGATGTGATGCCACAGCTAAAAAAGCCAAGGCAATTCTATAAATAAAGTGTCCAGATAGGGGAAAGTCTTCTGCTTTGAGCAAACCTTTGGACACAGGCTTGTGCCAGGTGAGAAGGTTTGATCAAAGCAGAAGAGAAAGAGACTACGATTTGCCTCAATTTGGACACTTTAATTCTGGGCAAAGCAATTCGAGAAAGAGATGGACAAGATGGAAGGAAAGACCCCAGAGAAGGTCCACCAAAACGATCAAAGATTTGGAAACTATGAATCCCTCTGAGGAGCAAGTTAGGCAGTCGGGTATGTTTAAAAAGGTTGTCTCCTTAGAGTTGCTGATGATGGACAAAATAGCGATGACCTTAAGAGGAGAACCGTTAGAGAACTTTGTTAATGAATGGCAACCAATGATTCAACATTTCAATGTAAAATTAATCTGAAAATAGAGGAAGCTAATAGACCGAAGGCAGGGAGGAAACGGATATAAATTTGGAACTTACAATATTTTTATATGTACTATTCAAATAGAAGACTGTGACCCCTTATTGAAAATACATTGTCTGAGAAATAATTATGAAAGACTAATAGATGAAAGTATTGCATTGTCTGCAACAAACACTTGCAATGTATGGATATTTGAATGAATGAAAATAAATAAACATTATATATACATACTAGCTGTGCCCGGCCACGCGTTGCTGTGGCAAAGTGGTGGTGGTATCGGTTAAAAATTGTTGTGTAATTTTTATTTGACTTTATTTGCATTTTTTATTAATTTTATTGTAAATTATATTTTTATTTATTATATTTTATTATTTTCATGTATTATTTTTAGTTATTTTCTGTTATTATAGTATTTTATTGTATTAATTTTTTAGTGTTTTTTATTATTTTTTATTGGGTTGCTAGGAGACCAAGTTGGAGGAGCTTAGCCTTCTAACTGGCAGCAATTGGATAAAAGCAATTATTCCTCTCTCTCTAATTAGGACTTTATTTTTCTTTTCTTTTTGTTGTATCAACCTAGAGGCGTGGATGATGGGTTGTGTTGTCAAATTTCGAGGTTGGGGGGCCTCTAGTTTTGTTGTTTTGTGGGTCGCCGTGATGCCATCACTCTTTTATATATATAGATTAATACAATAAAATACTATAATAACAGAAAATAACTAAAATAATACAAGAAAATAATAAAATGTAATAAATAAAAATATAACTTTCAATAAAATTAATAAAAAAATTGCAAATAACGTCAAATAAAAATTACACAACAATTTTTAACCAATAACACCACCACTTTGCCACAGCAACGCGTGGCCGGGCACAGCTAGTATATACAGTAGAGTCTCACTTATCCAACATAAATGGGCCGGCAGAACGTTGGATAAGTGAATATGTTGGATAATAAGGAGGGATTAAGGAAAAGCCTATTAAACTCAAATTAGGTTATGATTTTACAAATTAAGCACCAAAACATCATGTTATACAACAAATTTGACAGAAAAAGTAGTTCAATTCGCAGTAATGCTATGTAGTAATTACTGTATTTATGAATTTAGCACCAAAATATCACGATGTATTGAAAACATTGACTACAAAAATGCGTTGGATAATCCAGAACGTTGGATAAGTGAGTGTTGGATAAGTGAGACTCTACTGTATATAAAAAGGTTGTCTCCTTGAGGAGAAAAGGGCAAGGCTTGCTTTCTGCTGCTCCAGAGACTGGGATATATTGGAGCCACGGATTCAAATTGCAGGAAAAGAAATTCCACCTAAACATGAGGAAGAACTTCCTGAGAGTAGGAAAATCTGCTCAGTGGTGGAGTATGCTTCTGCCTGGGATTCCAGTGGAGTCTCCTTCTCTGGAGGTGTGGAAGCAAAGGCTGGATGGCCACCTGTCGGGAGGGCTTGGGTTGGACTGGATGGCCCTTGGGTGCCCCTCCCAGCTCTAGGATTCTAGCAGGCACTCACCCTCCATTGCCCCGGGAGACGATCTTGAGGCTGGCCGGGTTGCGGATGAGCTTGTCCAGGGAGTTGACGATCTGGGCGAACCTGGGCCGGGCGTTGCGGTCCTTCTGCCAGCAGTCCAGCATCAGCTGGTGCAGCGAAGTGGGGCAGTCCGTGGGTGGCGGCAGGCGGTAGTCCTGCTCAATCGCGTTGATCACCTGCAGAGAGAGACGGGGGTCAGGTCTTGAACAAAGCAGCTGCCTCTGGGTCAAGAAGAGGAATCGCACTGGCTTTTTATGGAGTAGGAGAGTAACAACTGGTCCAAAGGCCCATCAGCACGACGGAATTATAGGGCTATGAGTTCACTTTTCCTGCCATGGATGGAGAAGAGATTCCAGTTAGAGAGACAAACAGTGGAGTCTCTTTTGAAAGTTTTTAAGCAGAGGCTAGATGGCCATCTTTCGGGGGGGGGGCTTTATTGTGTCTTTATTGAGTCTTTATTGTGTCTGGCGGAAGAGGGTTGGACTGCCTTTGGGGCTTTCCTCAACTCTATGACTCTATGATTCTATGACTAGTGGCCGGGCTGTGGCGCAGGCTGGTTAGTAGCCAGCTGCAATAAATCACTCTGACCATGAGGTCATGAGTTTGAGGCCAGCCTGTGTCGGGGTGAGCACCCGACAATTAAAATAAAAAAATAGTCCCTGCTCGTCGTTGACCTAAGAAATAATAATAATATATAATAACTTTATTTTTATACCCCACCCCATCTCCCCAATGGGGACTCGGAGCGGCTTACATGGGGACCAAGCCCGAAAAACATACAACAATAAAATGATAAACAATTATACCAACAATAAAACATCAATATCAATAAAACCATCATAATAATCAACATATAACATAAGATTATTAAAAGCAGAAGAGTAAAAACAAGGAACTGGACCAAAGTGCAAAATATATCAAATGGGAGAGGTAGATTTCTCAGTAAAGTGCAAAATAGTAGTGGCAGAAAGGACCTGTAGTTGGATGGGCAGATAGTTCCACCTAATAGAAACCCGAAAGATAGTTGCATCTATCAAGTAGGAAATTTAGGTACCACTTATATGTAGGGAGGCTAATTTATGACACCATAAAAATCATCTAGTCACCGTTGGAATGAGGAAGTGGCCGTCGCAGTGGATGATGAAGCAGCTGCTCCCCCTGTGGCCAGAATCAAGCATACCCTCAGGAAGCTGGAAGCAGGTTTAAATTGCCTCTGCGTCTGTCTCTGTCTCTGTTCTATGTTCATATGGCATTGAATGTTTGCCTTATATGTATACAATGTGATTCGCCCTGAGTCCCCTTCGGGGTGAGAAGGGCGGAATATAAATACTGTAAATAAACTGGATGGCCTTTGGAGTTCCTTCCAGTGCTGTGATGGAAGAACCTCACTCACATCCTGGTTGGACATGTCCCAATAGGGCCGTTCCCCGAAGGACATCACTTCCCACATGACGATGCCGTAGCTCCAGACGTCACTGGCGGAGGTGAACTTGCGGAAGGCAATGGCTTCAGGCGCCGTCCACCGGATTGGGATCTTCCCTCCCTGAAACACGAGAGAAAGAGAGAAGGAAGGGGTCAGTCCAGGAAGTCAGAAGAAGCCTTTGGCCCAGAAGCTCTCTCCTGAAGTTTCCTCTTGGCATCCTTCCTCCCAAGTAAACACATCCCATCCCCCATCTCACAGAGGACCTTCCTATCCAACAAAGAACAGGGATGTTGTCTATTGGAGTATGGTTGTATTTTGTATGAAATGTAAATCAAGTGTTTACTGCTGATGAGCAGGAATGTGTATTTTTCAGTGATGAAATGGTTAACAGCAGGCTAGTTTTGACTGACAGCCTGTTGTGATTGCTATGACCTATCAGGCTTGATTTCCTGCCTTTGAGGGTTGGAACTTCCTCCGGACAGAAGAATGTGTTCTTATCTTATCTGTGATGTTTGGCTTGAGCTCTCGCTGAAGATGGACTATGAAAGCTATGCTCTGAAGCCGAGAAATGCAACTGTAAATAGATTATGTAAATAAAGTTAATCAACAGTTGGACTTCGCCTGCTGGAGTGTTTGTTTGACCAGTGCTGTTTCTCAGCATGGGAATACTGTCTGTAGAAGGAGGTGAGACCGGGATGATGAATTTTGGAATCCATTCTGCACCCCATCATCCCCTGACATTGTCTTCACAAGGTTCTTTCTTCTCAGCAAAAATGAACAACGCCACTGGTTTACTTGACTTGGCGAGTCGTGTAATGAATAATGCCACTGGTTTACTTGACCTATTGAGAACTGCACAGTGTTTGAGGACTGTTTACTACTTAGAAACTTCAGTATGAAAGTTGACGGTTTAAAGGAAATAGTGTTTTGTTGTTTATTATTTAAAAACACAAGGATTTAAAATGTCAAATAAATCCTGAAGCTTGAAAATTCTCACCCATTGGGGATTCATGTTCTCAGAGTTTTCCAGAACTCAAGAAATTTGTACTGGAAAAAAGTTTAGAATAGACTTTTCTTCCTTAACTAGAAGACCAAGAAAACCCAGGTGTCCTGACTGATTAGATATGGATTCAATCCTTTTTGCATCCTCGCCTTGCCACCCTATTTGAATTCCCAAGCCAACAGCCGATTCTGGCAATGCAAAGAGACCTTTTAAGGCTGGGATTTGGGAATGAACTGTCAGGGTATTGTGAATTGTGTGAAATGTTAAAATTAATCTAGGTTTTTAGAAATGCCTTCTGTGTGAGTTTTCGGCAAGGCATTTCAGTAACTATGGAGTTAATAAGAACCTGCTTTGATTGACGTATCACAGGACCAATGGGGTCAAGTTTGTTTGACCGGGACTTCCTTCATGGTCTGTGGAATGCAGGGGAGTGTTGTCTGTGTGTGTGTTCGGCGTGAGCATTCGCTGGAGATGGACTATGAATGCTATGCTCTCAAGCCGAGAAATGTAACTGTAAATAGTTATGTAAATAAAGTTTAGTAACAGTTGGTTTTCAACTGACCCCTTCGCCTGCTGGAGTGTTTCTTGACCAGTGCTGATTCTCCGCATGGGAATACAGTCTGGAGAAGGAGGTGAGACCGGGATGATGTTTTTGGAACCCACTCTGCACGGCAACCAGGGTCTCACCCCAACGTCGCCACCGCTGACATGAACAACATGGAAAGGTGGTAATACGGAGGGTGGTCTCAACCTACCAGGGAGCTGGTGTAGGTGGGGTCCGAGGAGTTCTCCTCCAGGAAACGGGAGAGACCGAAGTCCGAGACTTTGCAGACCAGGTTGCTGTTGACCAGGATGTTGCGGGCGGCCAGGTCCCGGTGGACGTAGCTCATGTCCGAGAGGTAGCGCATGCCAGAGGCGATTCCCCGCAGCATGCCCACCAGCTGGATGGGGGTGAACTGGCCGTCGTTCAGCTGCAAGGAGAGGAGAGCGTCAAGGCAAAAAGCCTGCATTTCTCAACTGCCCACAAGACCGGATTCCGGTAGTTGGTCAACCCACCAAATCTATGGCTGACCACTAAATCTACATTTCTAAATCTGCTGCTCTGGAGACTGGGACACAATGGAGCAATGAATTCAAACTGCAGGAAAAGAGATTCCACCTCAACGTTAGGAAGAACTTCATGAGGACAAGTGCTGCTTGACAGTGGATTATGCTGTCCAGTGGAACCTCCTTCTCTGGAGGTTTTTAAGCAGAATCTGGATGGCCATTTGTTGGAAGTGCTTAGGTTGTGTCTTCCTACATGGCAAAATGGGGTTGGACTGGATGGCCTTTGGAGATCCCTTACAACTCTCTGATTCTATGAATTGAATCCTGTGAATCCCATAAATCTATGGGTCTGCTACCACTGTCTGACTAGTAATAGCATTCAAACCTATATTATGGGCGACATGAGAATTGGTTTGGGAATCTGGGGCAGAATGGACCAGAAACAGAGTACAACTGTACTGTACGGAGTCTGAAACCCCTTGAACTGTCATGCCTCAATGCTACAGAATCATAGGAGTCTTAGCCTTTTCTGCAAAAAAGTGTTTGTGCCTCCCCAAACTACAAATCCCAGAATTTCACAGCACTGAGCCATGGCACTTCAAGTGCCATCAAACTCCTTTAACTCTGGAGAAGATATTTAGTTTCAAATGTAACTGTATGAGGATTTTTATTGTATCTTAATTGTATTTTGAAGTTATGACACAAATATTTATAATAATAATAATAATTTTATTTTTATACCCCACCTCTATCTCCCCAAAGGGGACTCAGGGCGGCTTACATAGGGCCAAGCCCGAATAAAAACAATAGCAATATAAAACACAAAAATAGACAAAAAACATGCACAATTATACAAATTTAAACATTAACCAATAAAGTAAATCACAAAAAGTTAAAAAAATGGATTAAAACGGAGAGGTTGTAAAAATAGACTGGATAAAGTGCACCATATAAATATTGTAAACACAAGGTGACTGATAAAGTGCTGCAAATTCTTGGAAGTGCAAATTGGGATGGGAATAGACCCTGTGTCTATATCAAGTTGACAAAGGTACAAAGTGCAATATAATAATATTAATTATATATTAAATGTAATATTACTAATAATATTACCATATAATGATGTAGTACAATATAGTAATTTAATGCTTATATTGTGCTGTGCTAATAATATATTGTATGTTCATTTGATTTGTAAGCCGCTCTGAGTCCCCTGCGGGGTGAGAAGAGTGGGATATAAATGTAGTAAATAAATAAATATAAATAAATAAGTGAGACTCTACTGTATTATTATTATTATTGACACAACGACATTGTATGACACAGCAAACAAGATAGATATGCTGGATTTCGTTTCGCAAAACCACAAGTCGAACACTTCCCAAGTGTCTAGGACTGTGTGATGTATTTTCTGATGATGTGTGCAGATCCCAGTAGGGTGGCCTTTTGCAGTTGGCAGATGGTGATTTTGTCAATGTCTATTGTTTCCAAATGCCGGCTGAGATCTTTTGGCACAGCACCCAGTGTGCCCATCACCACCGGGACCACCTGTACTGGTTTCTGCCAGAGTCTTTGAAGTTATTATTATTATTATTATTATTATTATTATTATTATTTTACCCGCAGGAAGGAGTCGAGGGCCCCGTTCTCCATGAACTCGGTGACGATCATGACGGGGACGCTGCTGGTGATGACTCCGTCCAGGCGGATGATGTTGGGGTGCTCGAACTGCCCCATGATGCTGGCCTCGCTCAGGAACTCCCGCCGCTGCTTCTCCGTGTAGCCCCCCTTGAGCGTCTTGATGGCCACGTAGATCTCCTTCTTGCCGGGGACCTTCAGGAGCCCGCGACACACCTCCCCAAACTCCCCTGCCAAGGAAAGAGGCATCTTGTGAGTGGCCAAGAGGGTCTCCATACAAAGGGAAGGCCTCAGGAAGGGCCCGACCCGCCTTACCTGCCCCAATGACTTCCTCGATTTTGACATACGAGACGTCAATCTCCTTGGCAAACTCCCGCACGGCTTCGTTGGGATCCTCATAAGTGAAGGGATCGATGTAGACTTTGGTGCCTGAAGGAAAGACAGACAGAAGCGGTGGCCGAGTTAGGAAGGCCTGGGGAAGTTGGGGGTTTTGAATACTCAGAATCCCTGGCTATTGCAACTCCTCAATGTAAAGCCTGGGACATGAAAGATCGACAAAAACCTCTTCTGGCTAAATTAGTATTGGTTGGTCTCCTTGATTTCGGAATATTATTTATTTACAGTATTTATATTCCGCCCTTCATTCTCACCCCGAAGGGGACTCAGTGCGGATCACATTATATACATATAGGGCAAACATTCAATGCCCATATACACATAGAACCGAGACAGAGACAGACGCAGAGGCAATTTAACCTTCTCCTGAGAGGATGTTCGATTCTGGCCACAGGGGGGAGCAGCTGCTTCATCATCCACTGTAACCGCACTTCCTCATTCCAACGACGTAAATTAGTTAAATTTGCCTCCCCCCTTTATAAGTGGTACCTTATTTCCTACTTGATAGATGCAACTATCTTTCGGGTTGCTAGGTCAGCAACGAGCAGGGGCTATTTTTTATTTTTTAATTGACAGGTGCTCACCCCGCCACGGGCTGGCCTCCAACTCATGACCTCATAGTCAGAGTGATTTATTGCAGCAGGCTGCTCACCAGCCTGCGCCACAGCCCGGGATATCTTGGAAAGGAAACCAAGCCCAAACACAAACTTCATGGATGTTCCAAAATCACCTTATACCCTGAAGTTCATTTTATACCCATTAGTTTTAATCATTTTATGCATGAGACAAAATTGGTGTAAACGGAATCACCCAAAAGCAAAAATGCGCATAAGTGCAATTTAAAAGGCGGGCTTTCAAAGCAGAAAAGTGTTTAAGAACAAGCCAGGGGGTGCTATATAATTATTTCAATTATTTTAACAGTTTTTATTTAAGTGATCTTAATTGACATGCTTGGAATAATTGTTGGTTTGAGTCTGTTTTAATATTTATATGTCACAGGTTTCAAATTGCATTGCTTTTGAGGTTGTAAGATTCTTTGGGTCTCAATTAAGAGAGAAAAGCAGTGCACTTTGTTAATCTACCATGACTACCTCATTGTTTTTAATTCTATGTTTTTAGTAAGTGTGTTTCATTTTTTTTGGTTAATGTTTAAATATTATAATTGGTGTATGTTATTGTTTACTGATGTACTGTACCATTGTTTTGTTTTGTATTTGATATTTCTGTGAGCCGCCCCAAGTCCCCTCCGGGGGAGATGGTGGCGGGATATAAATAAACTTATTATTATTATAAATACATATAATTATAAATAATAACAATAATAATAAATGCTCCAAAATTTAAAATAGTAATAAAAGACTCAAAAATTGAAAATAATAATAATAGGTTGCTGTGAGTTTTCCATTCCTCTGGAACATGGCCATACAGCCCGAAAAACTCACAGCAACCCAGTGATTCCGGCCACGAAGGTCTTCAACAACAACAATAATAATAGCAGCAATATTTCAGAGATGGGGTGCTCAATCTATAAAAAACGCTCCGCCCACTGAAGTCTGCTAGGCCCCTCCCACACCCCATTGGGCCCTCCCACTGAAACTAGCTCCGCCTCTAATAATAATAATAATAATAATAATAATAACAACAACAACAACTTTATTTTTATACTCCGCCTCCATCTCCCCAAAGGCGACTCAGAGTGGCTTACATGGGGCCAAGCCCGAATAAAAACAGTAACAATATAAAACACAACAATAGACAAGAGACATGCACAATTATAAAATTTAAACATTACCCAATAAAAATAAATGACAAAAACTTAATAAAAACATGGATTAAAATGGAGAGGTTGTAAAAGTAGACTGGGTAAGGTGCACCATATAAATATTGTAAACACGAGGTGACTGATAAAGTGCTGCAAATAATAACAATAATAATAATAATAATAATAATAATAATAATAATAATAATAATAATATATTCTGGCTCCCCCCTGTGGCCAGAATCGAACATCCCCTCAGGAGAAGGTTAAATTGCCTCTGCGTCTGTCTGTCTCTGTTTGATGTGTTGATGGGCATTGAATGTTTGCCCTATGTGTGTATAATGTGATCCGCCCTGAGTTCCCTTCGGGGTGAGAAGAGCGGAATATAAATACTGTAAATAAATAAATAAATAAATTTATTTTTATAACCTGCCCCATCTCCCCGAAGGGACTCGGGGTGACTTACATGGGGCCAAGCCTGGAAGTGCCAATTGGGATGGGAGTAGACCCTGTGTCTATATCAAGTTGACAAAGGTAAAAAGTGCACGCACTCACCATGTCCAATCAGGTATTGTCCTGGCTTGTCCGCATATTCCGCCTCTCGTGACCTGGAGGAACCCTGACGCCTGCCAATCAAGAAGGAAGACACGCCCATCAGACACGCCCTTATGAGCCCCTCCCCTACATTCATTGGACAGAAGAACGGAATAGGTGAAGATGACATTGTTATGCATCTCCAGGTTCACTCTGAATGAAGGCAATGCTCTCCTAGTCTTATCTTCAGAGGCAGATACCCAGCGTGGACTCCCTCCGAGGCTGAGAGACCGCCCAATGGGTTTCCGTGGCCGAGCAGGGATTCGAAGCGTGGTCCAGAGTCCAACGGTCCAAGAACAACACCCTCCCTCTACTCCCTCCTACTTCCCTGGTCCCAGCAACCCACAGGATTTGGACGGCCCATCCTTACCGGAGGCAGACCACGGCGACGATGACCACGGCCAGGACCAGGAGGGCCCCCAGGGCTGCGGTGCCCACGATGAGGGCCAGCTTCTCCGTGCCTCCGCCCAGCTCTGCAGGAAGGCCCATGGGGAGGAAAGAGGGGCACAGGGTTAGCATTGGGGCAAAGCCAGGGGAATGATTCAAACGCAGGGTCAGAAGGGAAAGATGGAATATTTTTGCTTCTCCCAGGACTGCAGAACATATACAATCCTAGCATGATTTGTGGTTGACCTCAACTCAGGGCAACCCGCTGAAGGAGAGACCTCCAAGTTGCCCCATCATCCACAGCCTTTCTCAGGTCTTCCCAAGTCAGCCATGGCTTTGCTATAATCTATGCAGCACAGGCTGATTTTCTTCTGAACTTCTTGTGTTGTGCTCCAATGTAGGTTTGCAATGTGATCTCTAGTGCCTCTTCCTCTCCTGAACGGTGTTAAGATATATCTTGCTCTCTCTCTCTCTCTTTAAATCTCTATGGTTCAAATGGTTCTTCTTTGAATGAATCTGTCATGCCTCCCTTTCTTTTATCTTTTTCTTCTGCGCATAGTTTCAATATTCAATAGAATTGTTTAGCTCCTTGTTTTTAACATGTGATGTATGTATTGATTGTATGACTGCTTTTCATGTTGATTTTACAATGTGTAAAAATTTTTACAAAATTTGTCACTGTTTTTATTATTGCTGTGAGCCGCCCCGAGTCCCTTCGGGGAGATGGGGCAGGATATAAGAATAAATTTATTATTATTATTATTATTATTATTATTATTATTATTATTATTATTATTCTATTGACTTCTATTTGGGATGCATTTTCTACACTGAGAAATAAAGACAACAAAGGATTCCCCCAGGCAGGAAGCAGCCAAGCTTTGAAGCTACAAGGCTATTTAATGCTAATCAAGCCGGCCAATTGCAACGTTCACACTTGCCTCGAGCAGACAAGAGTTCTTTCTCCCACCTTGGATATTCCACAAATATATAAACCCCACTTGCCTAGTTTCCAACAGACCTCACAATCTCTGAGGATGGCTGCCATGGATATGGGTGAAACATCAGGAGATGCTTCTGGAACATCCTGGAAAACTCACAGCGACCCAGATATGAATACAGTTTGACTCTGCCCAAATTTATTTATTTATTTATTTATTTATTTATTTATTTACAGCATTTCTATTCCGCCCTTATTTCTCACCCCGAAGGGGACTCAGGGCGGATCACATTACACATATAGGCAAACATTCAATGCCTTTTAACATAGAACAAAGACAAACAAACATAGGCTCCGAGCGGGGCCTCAAACTCATGACCTCCTGGTCAGAGTGATTCATTGCAGTTAATTGCAGCTGGCTTGCTCTCCCGCCTGCGCCACAGCCCGGGCCCGAAGTGCCGTGACTCAGTGCTATGGGATCATGGAAACTGTGGTTTCATATGGTCAGTAGCCCTCTCACCAAGGAGTGCTGGGGCCTCGCCAAGCTACAAGTCCCAGGATTTCATAGTCTTGAGACATGCCAGTTAAAGCGGTATCAAACTGCATTAATCCTACAGTGCAGATGTGCCCAAAGTCCTTCCAAAAAGAACTGCCTTAAGGAATCCTTACCAAAGGAAATTCTGTTTCTTGGATTTCTTTTCAAAAGCTTAAACTTGGAGGAAAAAGCCCCGCTGGGATCAGGCCGGGACAGGCCCACCTGACCCATTCCTCTGGAGCGCTAAGGATTAGCATCAAGCCAACAGTGAGGTCTCTCCATTTCCAAGGCAGCGGCAGATGATGGATTAATCCCTGGCAGACCTGGGGGGCCTCTAAGCCTTCCAGCAGATCCCACGTTTAATCGGCAAAATAAGGGCCGGGTTTTAATCCTGCAGCTTCCAACATATTTGTCTATGATCCGTTTAGAAAGAATCACAGAAATATTACTGCTGTAGTTGTCACTGTCCTCCTGCCTTTTTCCCAGTTCAAGATTCCACGGTTAAGATGAATGCAACTTTGAAATTCGTTATCATGGAAAGTATTAAAAATACAACCTAGCAAAAGATATTGGTCAAAACCTTATGTCTAAATTTTGTAATTATGAATCTGTATCTACAGCTGGTCCTCCACATTTATTTGTTTATTTTTATTTTTATTTTATTTATTATTATTATTATTATTATTATTATTATTATTATTATTATTATTAGGATGTTGTATGTCTTTCGGGCTGTGTGGCCATGTTCCAGAAGTATTCTCTCCTGACGTTTCGCCCACATCTATGGCAGGCATCCTCAGAGGTTGTGAGGTATACCTTTCCAATGCTAATTAGGGTGATTAACTGAAACATTAGCGCTGGCTTCCAACTGACAAAGGATTCTTGTCACACTCTGGACTCTCCACAGATATATTATTTACCTTCCTTGCCTAGTTTCTCCATACCTCACAACCTCTGAGGATGCCTGCCATAGATGTGGGCGAAACGTCAGGAGAGAATACTTCTGGAACATGGCCACACAGCCCGAAAGACATACAACATCCCTGTGATGCTGGCCATGAAAGCCTTCGACAACACATTATTATTATTATTTAGGCATTTGATTACTGTGTTGACCATAGAGTCATGCTGGAGGATCTAGAGAGGTGTTTTCTCTGTTTACATTCCTGGAGGGGATCCCAAGAGACATCTAGCCTAATGCCAGCCAAAATCATCACTCAAATAACACATAATCCACATCCCCATCACAAATAATATTTGAAGATTCGTATTATGGGTAGTACAGGTGAAAATTCTGTACTCTCAGATGTTCCTGGACCATAATTTCCACCACTTAAACATTAATAAGATGCCATCTAAACATTAGGAAAGCTTTTCAACATGGAATAGGTTTCGTGGGAGTCCAGTGGAATCTCCTTCTCTGGGCGATTTTAAGTAGAGGTTGGGTGACCATCTATTGGGAAGCACTGGCTGGCCCTTTAAGGTGTCTTCCAACTCTTAAGATACTATCTATCCCAAGCATGGGCAAACTTCGGCCCTCCTGGTGTTTTGGACTTCAACTCCCAGAAATCCTAACAGTCTACCAAATTTCCTGATGGTCAGAGCTGTTCAACATGGAATAGGTTTCCTGGGAGTCCAGTGGAATCTCCTTCTCTGGGATTTATAGTAGAGGTTGGATGGACATCTATTGGGAGGGTTTTGATGGTGCCTTCCTTCATGGAGGAATGGAGTCAAACTAGATGGCCCTTGGAGGTTGAAGTCCAAAACACCTGAATCCAAAACACCTGGAGGGTCGAAGTTTGCTCAACAGCAATACGTGTGAAAAAGACATTGGAATCCTCATGGACAATGTTAAACATGAGCCTACAATGTGATGCGGCTGCAAAAAAAGCCAATGGGATTCTGTCCTGCATCAATAGGGGCATAGCGTCTAGATCCAGGGAAGTCCTGCTCCCCCTCTTTTCTATTCTGCCTTGGTCAGACCACGTTACCTGGAATCACACTGTGTCCAATTTTGGGCACCGCAGATGAAGGGAGATGTTGACAAGCTGGAAAGCGTCCAGAGGAGGGCGACTAAAATGATGAAGGGTCTGGAGAACAAGAATCCCTATGAGGAGCGGCTTAAAGAGCTGGGCATGTTTAGCCTGCAGAAGAGAAGGCTGAGAGGAGACATGAGAGCCATGTACAAATACGTGAAGGGAAGTCCTAGGGAGGAGGGAGGGAGCTTCCTTTCTGCTGTCCTGGAGACTAGGACACAATGGAACAATGGCTTCAAACTACAGGAAAGGAGATTCCACCTGAACATCAGGAAGAACTTCCTCACTGTGAGAATCATAGAATAGTAGAGTTGGAGGAGACCTCATGGGCCATCCAGTCCAATCCCCTGCCAAGAAGCAGGAAATCGCATACAAAGCACCCCCGACAGACGGCCATCCAGCCTCTGCTTAAAAGCTTTCAAAGAAGGAGCCTCCACCACAGTCTGGGGCAGAGAGAGAGTTCCACTGCCGAACAGCCCTTCTCACAGTGAGGAAGTTCTTCCTGATGTTCAGGTGGAATCTCCTTTCCTGTAGTTTGAAGCCATTGTTCCGTGTCCTAGAGCTGTTCAGCAGTGGAACTCTCTGCCTCGGAGTGTGGTGGAGGCTCCTTCTTTGGAGGCTTTGAAGCAGAGGCTGGATGGCCATCTGTCGGGGGTGCTTTGAATGGGATTTCCTGCTTCTTGGCAGAAAGGGGTTGGACTGGATGGCCCATGAGGTCTCTTCCAATTCTACTATTCTATGATTCTATGCTCATGCCTGATCTATCCCATCTTTATCTATCTATCTATCTATCTATCTATCTATCTATCTATCTATCTATCTATCTATCTATCTATTTCAGGTTGGACTGGATGGCTCTTGGGATTCTTCCAACTCTAGGTTTCTACGAGTCTATGATTCTACCAGGCCTTAGAAGAAAATTGATAATTTAGTCCAAAGTCATCCAAGAGCCAGAGGTGAAAGGAGAACACTGCAAAGCCTCAGCAATGGGACACTTTTTCATGTGAGCAAAGGGAGAGATACCGCCATCTCTAGAAGGTGGGCCACTCACCATTGCCTTGGGTCTGGAAGGCACTTTCCGGTCCAAATCCGCCATAGCCAGCCTCGGATCGTGCTCGGACCTGGACGCCATACGTTGCTCCTTGGCGAAGGCCGGTCAGGGTCACTCGGCTCTTGGACGTCTTGACAAACATGGGGCCCCCGACGCCCTGCGGGAGAAGCAGAAGGGTCAGGCAAGGCCTCCTTTAAGGGGCTCAAGCAGGAGCCAGAGCCGAAACCACAACACAACCTGGTCCAAACTTAGCCAAATTCCTTCCCTTTCCTTTTCTTCCTTCTTTCCTTCCTTTCTCTTCCCTTCTTTTTCTCTCTTCCTTTCTTTTCCCTCCCTCATACCTTTTCCCTTTTCATTCCTTCCCTTTTTTATGCTCCCTTTCTCTTTCTGTCTTTCTGTCTTTCTGTCTGTCCTTCCTTCCTTCCTTCCTTCCTTCCTTCCTTCCTTCCTTCCTTCCTTCCTTCCTTCCTTCCTTCCTTCCTTCCTTCCTTCCTTCCTTCCTCTCATACGCATTACCGTTATTTCCCAGTGACATCATAGAGGGCCACTTCACCTATTAACAGTCTTTGTGATACAAACAAGCATAAGTAAAGGTAACCGTTTTCCCCTGACATTAAGTCCAGTCATGTCTGACTCTGGGGGTTGGTGCTCATCTCCATTTCTAAGCCAAAGAGCCGGCGTTGTCCCTAGACACCTCCAAGGTCATGTGGCTGGCATGACTGCATGGAGCACCGTTACCTTCTCCCCAGAGCGGTACCTATTGATCTACTCACATTGGCATGTTTTCGAACTGCTAGGTTGGCAGGAGCTGGGGCTAACAGCAGGCGCTCACGCCGATCCCGGGATTTGAACCTGGGACCTTTCAGTCTGCAAGTTCAGTAGCTCAGTGCTTTAACACACTTTGCCACCGGGGCTCCTCTACAAACAAGCATACTTTGACTTTTATAACCAGAGACGATACCATAAGCAATTCCATTTTATCAATTTTAGAGTTTATAAACTCCAGTTTGGAGGAAAAAGCTGTACAGAACAAACAGCAATACAGTGTTCCTTCACTTCTTCGCGGTTCACTTTTCGCAGATTCCCTGTTTTGTGGTTTTTAATAAACTCTAAAAGACTATTATAAATCATAAAAAATTACAATTTACAGCCTAAGGAAGAGAGGAAGGAGAAGCCAAAGGGTGAGAAAAGGAGCCCAAGCGGCAACAGGAGTAGAAGAAGGTGACTTATCAACACACGATTGGTTGATAAAGACTTAAAATAGTGTATAACTACTAAAATAATGTATATAGCATCCCTACTTTGCGGATTTTCACTTATTGTGGGTGGTCCTGGAACCTAATCCTAGTGATAAGTGAGGGAACACTGTACTGTAATTCATTTATTGCTATTCATAACATTAATTATTGATGCTATTGTCAATAATAAATGCAATTATTATCAGCACTCATTAGCATTTGCTGAAATTACTGCCATATCATTATCATCACCATACTGTAATTAATAAGACTATTCTGAGTAGCCCACCTCAGCAGATTTTATCCTTGTAGTTTCCATCCATTTATGATCAGCCGACACTTCTTGGACTGCAACTCCCAGAATCCCACTCGGAATTTCCTGGATGGCTTTTGGAAGCCAAATCTCATAAATATAACTTCCTCATACTCTTACTCTTACCGCAGCTTTCAAAACAAAATTCTCATTCTGGGTTTTGAATCTGGAGCCCCATTGGCTTCCTTCTCAATGAGGGCTACATCTACACTGGAATATCAATGCAGTTTGACATTACTTTGATTGCTATGGCTCAATGCTATGGAATTTGGGAGTTGTAGTTTGGTGAGGTATCAGTGCTTTTTGGCTGAGAAAGACCTTGTAAAACTACAACTCCCAGCATTTCATGGCATTGAGTCATGGCAGTTAAAGTAGTGTCAAAACTGTGTTAATTCTACAGTGTAAATGCACCTTTTGTTGCCCCCCCCTTCATTTTGCAGTGATTTTTGAAAGGGTCCTAAGGCTTGAAAAACCTGTTTGAAGTTCTAGAGCAGGGGTCCCCAAACTTTAGAAGCAGAGGGCCGGTCCACAATCCTTCAGACTGTTGAGGGGCCGAATTATCATTTGAAAAAACAAAACAAATTCCTATGCATACTGCACATGTCTTATTTGTAGTGCAACAACAACAACAACAACAACAAAGCAATACAATATTTAAAAATGAAAACAATTTTAACCAACATAAACCTATCAGGATTTCAATGGAAAGTGTGGGCCTGCTACTGGCCAATGAGATAGTCAAGTTAATTAGGATTGATGTTGTTGTTGTGTGCCTTCAAGTCATGTCAGACTTTGGCCGAGCCTAAGTCTAAAATTAATTATTTATTTACTGCATTTATTTACTACATTTATATCCCACCCTTCTCACCCCGAAGGGGACTCAGAGCAGCTGTATGTACACACAATATATTATATTATTAGCATAACACAATATTAGCATTATATATTACTATATTGAACTATACCACTATACTATTATATAATATGTAATATATAACATATAATTAATATTATTATATGGCATTACTATTAATATTATATTGTATAACATAATATTATTATCAATATTATATGTATATACAATATATTATATTATTAAAACTGATATAAAAATGTTATATTATAAAACTGAGGGCGGGGGCCAGGTAAATGACCTTGGAGGGCCGCATCCGGCCCCCGGGCCTTAGTTTGGGGACCCCTGTTCTAGAGTCTTCCAAAAAACTAAAAAATCATTGGATTGAAATTAAGCAGGATTAACTGTCATGAGACAAATTCCAAAATTAGACCAGTAATGCCTTCAAATTAGGCCAACCTCAAAGGTTTGCAGGTATTTTGCACTGCATTTCGTTGGTTGCATTTATTCTAAGATAAGAGTTGAAATTTCAATGTAATGTTGCTTCAGTCAAGGAACGGGTGCAATTTGACAACATTTTAACCAGACATGGCTCAATGCGATGGAATCCCGTGAGTTGTAGTTTGATGAGGCCTCGGTGCTCTGATGCTCTGACACAGAAGACTAAAGACCTTGTAAAGCTCCCAGGATTTCATAGCAGTAAGTCATGGCAAAGTGCTATCCAACTGCATTAAATCCACCGTGTGGATGCACACAACAGGCACCTCTTCTCCCTTTCTTTCTTTCTTTCTTTCTTTCTTTCTTTCTTTCTTTCTTTCTTTCCCTCACCTTCTCATAGTACTTGACCTCGTAGTCCAAGATGGTCCCAGTGGGCGGCTGGACAGGTGGCCAGGCCAAGGTCACCCCATTGGGACTGACAGACGTTTGCTCAATCTCAGAAACTGGCTGCGGAACTGGAAAAAGAAGAAATGGCAAGCATGAATCCAAATGCAATCGGTATTACAGTAGAGTCTCACTTATCCAACATAAACGGGCTGGCAGAATGTTGGATAAGCAAATATATTGGATAATAAGGAGGCATGAAGGAAAAGCCTATTAAACATCAAATTAGGTTATGATTTTACAAATGAAGCACCAAAACATCATGTTAGACAACAAATTTGACAGAATAAGTAGTTCAATACGCAGGAATGTTATGTAGTAATTACTGTATTTACGAATTTAGCACCAAAATATCACGATATATTGAAAACATTGACTACAAAAATGCGTTGGATAATCCAGAACGTTGGATAAGCGAGTGAGACTCTACTGTATTTACGAATTTAGCACCAAAATATCATGAGATATTGAAAACATTGACTACAAAAATGTGTTGGATAATCCAGAACGTTGGATAAGCGAGTGCTGGATAAGTGAGACTCTACTGTATTTGTCTCTCTGTGTGTCGAAAGCGCAGGCAGGAGACGTTTGCCTAATGTTTGTAAACAAATCCCTATGATTTAGGATTTCTGAACTGCTAAAAAGCCTGCAAAAGAACCTTATTCATTTACAAAACTACATCTCCGCTGACTCCATAGTATTGAGTCACAACAGGGAAAGTGATGTCAAACTGCATTAATTCTACTGTTTGGAGGCATGACATGCTTAAGTGTGGCTCTTTCGAAATATCTTTGCTGTTCCATTTTTATAGTATTTTATCGCTCTGGGTTCATTTCTCCTTCCTGAACTTTATCAAATGTTTATAATGCAAACATTTATTGCATGTCAGAATGATTTGATCATTTCGCTGGTTGTTAATTATGTACTTACTCATTAGGAATTTGTTCTAAGCTTCTCCCTCCTGATCCATCAATCCATGTATTTATGTACTAGTTGTGGCCAGCTATGCGTTGCTGTGGCGTTGTCTGGTGGTGTTGGTGAGAACTTGTTGAGATAGTGGTGGTATTGAATGTCTGTTGTATGGTTGTCTTTATGTTTAGTATGCATTTGGTTGTTTGTGTACTGTGAAAGTGGTGAGGGTAGAAGGGGTCTATGTCCCTGTGTAGTATTGTATAGTATTATACGTTGTCCATATTGTTGTGAATGCTTGGATTGTGTCCTGCTGCATAGTAGAAAGGCCCTTAGGGGTCTCTCCAAACTCTTGGATTCTATGCTTTGATTATTATCATCATCATCATCATCATCATCATCATCATCATCTTCATCATCACTATTATGTAGAGGCTGGATGGCCATCTGTCAGGAGTGCTTGGATTGTGTCCTCCTGCATGGTACAAGGAAGTTGATCTGGATGATCCTTAGGGGTCACACCAAACCTTAGGATTGTATGATGATGTTGTTATTATTATTAGTAGTAGTATTAGTATTGAGAGGCTGGGTGGCCATCTGTTGGGAGTGCTTGGCTTGTGTCCTGCATGGCAGAATTGGATTGGACTGGATGACCTTTAGGGGTGTCTCCTAACTATCTGATGCTATGATTCGATGTCCCCTGGGCTGAGTAGGTTGCTAAGAGACCAAGTGGGCGGAACTTAGCCTTCCAACTGGCAGCAATTGGATAAAAGCAATTATTCCTCTCCCTCTAATTAGGACTTTATTTTTCTTTTCTTTTTGTCGTATCAACCTAGAGCCATGGATGATGGGTTGTGTTGTCAAATTTCAAGGTTGGGGGGCCTGTAGTTTTGTTGTTTTGTCCGCTGCCCTGATGCCATCACTCTTTTATATATATAGATTGATCCATCATCGCCTACCTATCTTGTCTCCTATCTATCTATCTATCTATCTATCTATCTATCTATCTATCTATCTATCTTAGGGGGTTGGACTGGATGACCTTTGGGGTACCTTCCAATTCTGTGATTTTAGTGCACTTTCCCAGCTCTGACTCCTAGCTAAGGGGATTCTGTGCTTTGCAACCCAGAAAAATGACACATCTCCCATCTGTTCCTGAGAGATGGAGTCCAAAGAAAGACATTTCCCCACAGATTTGTACTCGAACCCCCCACTCACCATCTTTGTTGGTGGAGGCGTTGATGGAGTCGGAGTGAGGCGGGTTGTGGCTGAGTTCCGAGACGCCGTTGACGGCCTGGATCTGGAAGGTGTAGGTGACGTAGGGCTGGAGCCCCTCCACCGTGACCGTCCGCTCCACCAGCCCCCGCGCCCGGGGGGCAAAGACCAGGCGGGAGCACAGCCGGCAGCTCTGGTGCTCGGGGCACTCGGTGCAGAGGACGTGGTAGGCCACGTCGTCCCTCCCGCCGTTCTCCAGTGGCTCGCTCCACTCCAGGACGGCCACAGAGCCGTTGATCTTGACCACGATGCTGCGGGGCGCGGACGGCGTGGCTGAGCGGAAGAAACGGAAAACAAGCATACCGTCAATAAGTTCCTATTAGGAGTTGGAATAGTAATAGGAGTAGTAATAAAATCAATAACAACAATAACAGGGCCTTCTCGGTGGTGGCTCCTCGGCTGTGGAACTCCCTCCCCAGCGATATCTGGCAAACCCCATCCCTCCTGGGATTTAGAAGAAAACTAAAAACTTGGCTTTGCGCCCAGGCATTCAGCGAATAAGCTCATTGGCTGTTGTAATCGGGTCGCAAATCTGTAATTGTAGCAGTAGTGAATGACTGAGGATAGTGCAATATCGCTGCCTTGCAGCATTTTAATTTCTGTATACGTTTTATCATGTTTTTATCATGTTTTTATCACGTTTTAATTGTTTTGTTTTTATAGTATATTTGTTGCTGGCCCTCGTGGCAGAATGTAAGCCGCTCTGAGTCCCCTCGGGGAGAAGGGCGGGGTATAAATGCATGTAATAAATAAATATGTAATAAATAAATAATAGAAGTCTTAATACTTTTTTGCCACCTTTCCTCACAGATCAAGACTGGGTACAACATACTTAAAACAGAAAGGTAAAAAATAAGGTCAATATAACTCATATTTAAAAAGACAGATCTAAGAATAAAGCAAGTTGAAATCATTCATCCCAATAATAATTATAAAAATAATGTATTTATTAGCCACCTCCTTCAAAGCTTGAGGCAGCATACAACATAGTTAAAACATTAGACTCTTATAACACAGATATAAAAAACTCAGACTTAAGATTAATGCTTATTAAAATCATTCATACCAATAGCATTAACAGAAAAAAATATTTCTTTGCCTTCTCTACCCAATGACGTATATTTTAATGTATGTGCTATAATGTTCTCATTTTATCTGTTTCAGCTATCTATTTTACAATACATAGATATAACACACAGATGAAAATACACAGATAAAGACTCAAGACCTTTATAACATATATCTTAAAAGATGTAGATTTAAGATTAAAGTAAGTAGAGTCTCACTTATCCAAGCTAAACGGGCCGGCAGAACATTGGATAAGCGAATATGTTGGATAATAAGGAGAGATTAAGGGGAAGCCTATTAAACATCAAAATAGGTTATGATTTTACAAATTAAGCACCAAAACATCATGTTATAAAACAAATTTGACAGAAATAGTAGTTCAATACGCAGTAATGCTATGTAGTAATTACTGCATTTACAAATTTAGCACCAAAATATCATGATATATTGAAAACATTGACTACAAAAATGTGTTGGATAATCCAGAACTTTGGATAAGCGAATGTTGGATAAGTGAGACTCTACTGTACATAGATATAGCACACAGATGAAAATACACAGATAAGGACTCAAGACCTTTATATATCTTAAAAGATGTAGATTTAAGATCAAAGTACATCAAAATCATCAATTAATGTTGTTATATTTCTTCATCATCTCTCCTGCAGATTCAAAGCAGGACGCAATGCAGTAGAAACACATCAAGAAAAACATAAAACCTTTATAACACGAAGACTAAAAGACAAGAGACCTAAAATTAAAATAATCAATACTGATAATAATACCAGCAATAATCACACTCTCTCAGTCTCAGAGGAAGGCAACAGCAAACCCTCTCTGAAGAAATCTAGGCAAGAAAGTCCAATGCAATTGTGCTGGAAAGGCCTTGAAAACAACCATGGCCATGACAAATACCCTTCCCATCTCCCATCACTCACTGGTGCATGATTTGGTCACGGGGTCCTTCTCCGTCCGGAAGAAGCCCACCCGGCAGGCACACTCGCTGGAACCCGGGACCTGGGAGTTGCTGTAGGAGGGGCAGGGCTGGCAGGCCCCCTCGCCCTGGGTGGGCTTGAACATCCCTGGCGCACAGGCTGCAAGCGGAAGAAGAAAGGAGATGTTGTGACTCAGCCTTCGTATGACTTTGATGAGGATTCTGGGATGCAAGTGCATGATGATGAGATTCAGGTTCAGGATGAGTTTCAAGATGGGAATTATGGGATTCAGGTGCAGAGTGTTCCTGCTGTGGGAGATGAGGAGCAGGGAGGCTTTCCCACGGGAAGAAATGATGTTGTTACTGATGATGGTTTTCAGGTGCAAGTAGCAGAAAGGGAGAGCAGTTCCCAGTCTCAGCCTGATAATAATAATAATAATAATAAAGTCAAAAATCAGAAACTCCTCAAAGCACAGCAGACAAAAAACCAGTACAAGAAAACCGCACTACAAACTAGAGCTGACAGCTGGCACAACAAAACATTGCATGGAAAGTTCCTTGACAAAATTGAAGGAAAAGCTGATAAGGAGAAGACCTGGCTCTGGCTCACGAATGGGACCCTGAAGAAGGAGACAGAAGGCCTGATCCTTGCAGCCCAGGAGCAAGACATCAGGACAAAGGCAATTAATAATAATAATAATAATAATAATAATAATAATAATAATAATAATAGAAGACCTGGCTCTGGCTCACGAATGGGACCCTGAAGAAGGAGACAGAAGGCCTGATCCTTGCAGCCCAGGAGCAAGCCATCAGGACAAAGGCAATTAATAATAATAATAATAATAATAATAATAATAATAATAATAGAAGACCTGGCTCTGGCTCACGAATGGGACCCTGAAGAAGGAGACAGAAGGCCTGATCCTTGCAGCCCAGGAGCAAGACATCAGGACAAAGGCCATTAATAATAATAATAATAATAATAATAATAATAATAATAATAGAAGACCTGGCTCTGGCTCACGAATGGGACCCTGAAGAAGGAGACAGACGGCCTGATCCTTGCAGCCCAGGAGCAAGACATCAGGACAAAGGCAATTAATAATAATAATAATAATAATAATAATAATAATAATAATAATAATAGAAGACCTGGCTCTGGCTCACGAATGGGACCCTGAAGAAGGAGACAGAAGGCCTGATCCTTGCAGCCCAGGAGCAAGACATCAGGACAAAGGCAATTAATAATAATAATAATAATAATAATAATAATAATAATAATAGAAGACCTGGCTCTGGCTCACGAATGGGACCCTGAAGAAGGAGACAGAAGGCCTGATCCTTGCAGCCCAGGAGCAAGCCATCAGGACAAAGGCAATTAATAATAATAATAATAATAATAATAATAATAATAGAAGACCTGGCTCTGGCTCACGAATGGGACCCTGAAGAAGGAGACAGAAGGCCTGATCCTTGCAGCCCAGGAGCAAGCCATCAGAACAAAGACCATTAATAATAATAATAATAATAATAATAATAGAAGACCTGGCTCTGGCTCACGAATGGGACTCTGAAGAAGGAGACAGAAGGCCTGATCCTTGCAGCCCAGGAGCAAGACATCAGGACAAAGGCAATTAATAATAATAATAATAATAATAATAATAATAGAAGACCTGGCTCTGGCTCACGAATGGGACCCTGAAGAAGGAGACAGAAGGCCTGATCCTTGCAGCCCAGGAGCAAGACATCAGGACAAAGGCAATTAATAATAATAATAATAATAATAATAATAATAGAAGACCTGGCTCTGGCTCACGAATGGGACCCTGAAGAAGGAGACAGAAGGCCTGATCCTTGCAGCCCAGGAGCAAGACATCAGGACAAAGGCAATTAATAATAATAATAATAATAATAATAATAATAATAATAATAATAGAAGACCTGGCTCTGGCTTACGAATGGGACCCTGAAGAAGGAGACAGAAGGCCTGATCCTTGCAGCCCAGGAGCAAGACATCAGGACAAAGGCAATTAATAATAATAATAATAATAATAATAATAATAATAATAATAATAGAAGACCTGGCTCTGGCTCACGAATGGGACCCTGAAGAAGGAGACAGAAGGCCTGATCCTTGCAGCCCAGGAGCAAGACATCAGGACAAAGGCAATTAATAATAATAATAATAATAATAATAATAATAATAATAGAAGACCTGGCTCTGGCTCACGAATGGGACCCTGAAGAAGGAGACAGAAGGCCTGATCCTTGCAGCCCAGGAGCAAGACATCAGAACAAAGGCAATTAATAATAATAATAATAATAATAATAATAATAGAAGACCTGGCTCTGGCTCACGAATGGGACCCTGAAGAAGGAGACAGAAGGCCTGATCCTTGCAGCCCAGGAGCAAGACATCAGGACAAAGGCAATTAATAATAATAATAATAATAATAATAATAATAATAATAATAATAATAGAAGACCTGGCTCTGGCTTACGAATGGGACCCTGAAGAAGGAGACAGAAGGCCTGATCCTTGCAGCCCAGGAGCAAGACATCAGGACAAAGGCAATTAATAATAATAATAATAATAATAATAATAATAATAATAATAGAAGACCTGGCTCTGGCTCACGAATGGGACCCTGAAGAAGGAGACAGAAGGCCTGATCCTTGCAGCCCAGGAGCAAGCCATCAGGACAAAGGCAATTAATAATAATAATAATAATAATAATAATAATAGAAGACCTGGCTCTGGCTCACGAATGGGACCCTGAAGAAGGAGACAGAAGGCCTGATCCTTGCAGCCCAGGAGCAAGACATCAGGACAAAGGCAATTAATAATAATAATAATAATAATAATAATAATAATAATAATAATAATAGAAGACCTGGCTCTGGCTTACGAATGGGACCCTGAAGAAGGAGACAGAAGGCCTGATCCTTGCAGCCCAGGAGCAAGACATCAGGACAAAGGCAATTAATAATAATAATAATAATAATAATAATAATAATAATAATAGAAGACCTGGCTCTGGCTCACGAATGGGACCCTGAAGAAGGAGACAGAAGGCCTGATCCTTGCAGCCCAGGAGCAAGCCATCAGGACAAAGGCAATTAATAATAATAATAATAATAATAATAATAATAATAATAGAAGACCTGGCTCTGGCTCACGAATGGGACCCTGAAGAAGGAGACAGAAGGCCTGATCCTTGCAGCCCAGGAGCAAGCCATCAGAACAAAGACCATTAATAATAATAATAATAATAATAATAATAGAAGACCTGGCTCTGGCTCACGAATGGGACTCTGAAGAAGGAGACAGAAGGCCTGATCCTTGCAGCCCAGGAGCAAGACATCAGAACAAAGGCAATCAAGGCCAAGATCGAAAAATCAGCTGATGACCCAAAATGCAGACTGTGCAAGGAAACCGACGAAACCATTGATCATATCCTCAGCTGCTGTAAGAAAATTGCACAGACAGAATACAAACAGAGGCACAACTATGTGGCCCAAATGATTCATTGGAACTTATGCCTCATGGACCACCTCCCAGCAGTAAAGAACTGGTGGGATCACAAACCTGCAAAGGTTGTGGAAAATGAGCACGCAAAGATACTGTGGGACTTCCGAATCCAGACTGACAAAGTTCTGGAACACAACACACCAGACATCACAGTTGTGGAAAAGAACAAGGTTTGGATAATTGATGTCTCCATCCCAGGTGACAGTCGCATTGACGAAAAACAACAGGAAAAACTCAGCCGCTCTCAGGACCTCAAGATTGAACTTCAAAGACTCTGGCAGAAACCAGTGCAGGTGGTCCCGGTGGTGATGGGCACACTGGGTGCCGTGCCGAAAGATCTCAGCCGGCATTTGGAAACAATAGGCATTGACAAAATTACGATCTGCCAACTGCAAAAGGCCACCCTGCTGGGATCTGCACGCATCATCCGAAAATACATCACACAGTCCTAGACACTTGGGAAGTGTTCGACTTGTGATTTTGTGAAACGAAACCCAGCATATCTATCTTGTTTGCTGTGTCATACAACGTCGTTGTGTCAATAATAATAAAAAACTTCATTTATACCCCGCCACCATCTCCCCAACGGGGACTCCGGGCGGCTTACATAGGGCCATACCCGAAACCATACAATATGACAGAATATAAAACAGCATATCATAACACATACAATAAATAATAACATACATTACAACCCAAAATTCAGAAAAAGCAATAAAAACCAGGGCAGGCCACATGAACACTAAGTTAAAACTCGGTGAGAAAGACATATGATAACAACACTAACGAGCCCTGTGGCCTTGACGATGAGGCCGCGTCTCATTTAGAATTTCGGGGGTTGCGCAGAAGTCTCAGAATAGCAAATAAGAGGGAGGTCAACGGACAAAGAAATGCCTTCATGACATACTATTAAAACAGTCTGCTGAGAGGGAAATCTTTGTCAAAGCAATTTCCTTGCTTGAATCAAGAACCAAACCTGCTTTCCTGTGTTATCGTATAGCCTGGCTGTATTCTCATTTCTGGGTCTTTGGCTTCTTTTGAAAGGACTTTGTTTCATGCCTAATGATTCTATGGATTTGTTTCTAACAGCCTTGTTTTTGTAACTATCTTTTGGAACTCTTTACGTTTTATGAACTATCTTTTCCCTATTTTCTAATAAACTACAAAACATTACGTTCTGTGTGCAGCCTGGTGTCTTTAGGAAGGTGAAGCTAACCTGAGGCGCGACAGGAGAGAGAAAAGCCGAGTTTCAAGATGGATCCTACAGTCACATCAACAATATTCTACAAAATGAGGACCATAATGGAGGGCTATGAACTCTTTTTCCTTCCTGCCCGAACCTGGTAAAATATGCAGGCTTTTTAAAATTCAATTTGCAGCAGCCGAATTAAGCTGAGGATAAAGGAGGCAGAAAGAGAAACCAGGACATTTTAAAAGCAGCTGGAAAAGTTGGCTGACAGATGAGTAATCAGGAGTTTTAAAAAATATTCCAAAATCCGTATTTTCACTTGCTGAACAGAGAAACTTCCCAGTCAATTCGACATGGTCAGAATCAGGATCGCGGACACTCATATCTATATATATAAAAGAGTGATGGAATCCTGGCGACCGCCAAAACAACAAAACTAAACACCCCACAACCTCAAAAATTGACAACACAACCCATAATCCACGCCTCTAGGTTGATACAACAAAAAGAAAAGAAAAATAAAGTCCTAATTAGAGGGAGAGGAAGAATTGTTTTTATCCAATTGCTGCCAGTTAGAAGGCTAAGCTCCGCCCACTTAGTCTCCTAGCAACCCACTCACCCAGGGGACAGGCAGAGTTAGGCCTCACTAAGGCCTCTTCCACACTGCCTATAAAATACAGATTATCTGATTTTAACTGGATTAGATGGCAGTGTAGACTCAAGGCCCTTCCACACAGCTATAGAACCCATTTATAATCTTATATTATCTGCTTTAACTGGATTATCTGGACTCCACACCTTTACCCTTGACCTTAACTACCACCAATTCCTCAATACTTTATTTCCCATCTCACCATACTTCGCTACAGCAACGCGTGGCCGGGCACAGCTAGTTTCTTATAAAGTGATACTAACTTGTGTTGTCAAAGGCTTTCATGGCCTGAACCACTGGGTTGGAAATCACTTGCCCAGAAAACTCACAGCAACCCAGTGATACAAACTTGCATATGTGCACATTTTGTTGCAAATACACACACAAAGGGAGCATCTCTGCTGCCGAATGAATGCAAATTGAGCCCACTTGGAGAAATGCTATGGAATATTGGGAGCTGTAGTTTTATCACACGAGCCCTCAGTGTGGTGGAGTCTCCTTCTTTGGAGGCTTTTAAGCAGAGGCTGGATGGCCATCTGTCAGGGGTGCTTTGAATGTGATCTTCCTACTTCTTGGCAGGATGGGGTTGGACTGGATGGTCTGTGAGGTCTCTTCCAACTCTTATGATTCCATGATTACACTAAAACTGTCAGTCACAGTAGCAAAAAAAAAAGAAAAGAAAGAAAACCAATTAAGAAGGAAGAAACAAGAATTTAATTCCTCATTTGCGGAAAGAGGAAGCCACAATGGTGCTAGCTAAGCATAAAGTTCAGTGAACTCCTTCCAAGCTGTTTTTTGGTAGGATTTTAAAGCACTGGCTTATCCCAGATGTGTATTCTCTGCCAGGCGTTCCTCTGCATGTCCTTGGCTTTGTAACTCTTCTTTCTTTTAACAAAGGGCTCCTGTTCAACCAGACAGGGACTCCTACTTGGAATTCATCTATTGCTGACTCTCATATTTATTTATAGAAACAGTAATGCTCTAACTGTACCGAAAATTCCGTTATTATTACTGTTGTGCATGGTTATGTTGATTGGTATGAATGATCTGAATGCAGCTTCAATCTCTAGTCTTAATATATGTGTGTTATAATGGTCTTATGTTTTTATCTATGTGTTTTGGCTGTATTGTAATCCGCACTGATCTAGTGTGATGGGACACCAGCACTCTCGGGCAGAAGAGACTCAAGACCTTGTGAAGGTACAACTCCCAGGGTTTCATAGCATTGAGCCATGCTGGTGTCAAACGGCATTCATTCAGCAGAGTAGACAGATAGAGTCTATAAAAGAAGACACGTGACTTCCAAAAAGTGCCAAGCATATTATGTATATGTGTGTGTATGTGTGTGTGAGTGTGTATATGTATATATATATATATATATAATATTGTATACAATATAATATACAAAAATAAATAACTTATATTTATATTTATTTACATCATTTTTACCCCGCCTTTCTCCCCGGGGGACTCAAGGCGGCTTACAATAAATAGGCAAAAATTCAATGCCTAAAAACAGTGTACAAAACAACAATTCATATAAACGCAAATACCATTACAAAATAAAATCACATTATATAAAATTTTAAACATATCCAAGATTAATATATTAATTATAATTAATTATAATGTAATATAATATATACGTAATATTATTATATTAATAATAATTAATATATTGTATAAAGGCAAAGGTAAAGGTTTCCCCTGACGTTAAGTCCAGTCATGTCTGACTCTGGGGGTTGGAGCTCATCTCCATTTCTAAGCTGAAGAGCCGGCGTTGTCCGTAGACACCTCCAAGGTCATGTGGCATGACTGCATGGAGCACCGTTATCTTCCCGCTGTAGCGGTACCTATTGATCTACTCACATTTGCATGTTTTCCAACTGCTAGGTTGGCAGAAGCTGGAGCTAACAGCAGGCGCTCACTCCGCTCCCGGGATTTGAACCTGGGACCTTTCGGTCTGCAAGTTCAGCAGCTCAGTGCTTTAACACACTTTGCCACTGGGGCTCCCAATATATTGTATATACATGTAATATTGATAATAATATTGTAATGTAATGCAATATAATACCAATATTAATACAATATAATAATATTAATTATATATTATTTATTACATATATTATTATTGGTAATATTACAGTATAGTAGTGTTGTGCAATAGGCTGGTATATAGTGCTAGTGTTGTGCTGTGCTAGTGCTATAATACGCTGTATGTAAATATTATTTGTAAGCCGCTCTGAGAAGGGCAGGATATAAATGCAGCAAATAAATAAATAAGCTAAGAGCTTTGAGACATGGAAAAGTTACCTTTTCTGGAAGGTTAGGGGAGCCACCATTCCGGGGAAAAAACACATTACTTTCCCAAGCTCTGTGCTAACAAACAAGCATACCCCGCTCCTCATCCAAACAATCCGGAGACCCCCATCCTTCTTTTGGAGAGTTTGCCTTTGAAAAGCTGCCCAGCCTGGCGGTGCTGCTTAAAATGGCCATTGGGTTCAAGGACACCGGGGCGCTTCCCAGCCACCCACCCGCCAGCAGAAAGGCAGCCGCCTGCAAGCTGGTTACTCTTGACCCCCCACAAATATTTGGCATTCTTCAAGCCCCACCGAGCGAGCGGCCCCACAGTTGCCGGCCGGCCTGGAGTTCAAAGACCCCTCGCTTCCCAAGGACAGAACAGAGAGAGAAAGCAGCGACATGGAGCAGAGTGAATGGGGTTTTTAAAGAGGGAATCTCACTTTCCTCTTTATCATGTTCTGGATTCACACTCCCCCGTCCTCACAGCATTTATTTCTTTGTGGGTGCCTGAAGGTTGAATGCAGTTTGAACTGAAATAACTCAATGCTATGGAGTTGTAGTTTGATCAGACCCCCATACTCTTTGGCAGATAAGGCTCAAGTCCTATTTTTCTATGTTGACAAAATTGTATGGCACTTTATCTCCGTTCCTCCTATATATATAAAAGAGTGATGGCATCAGGGCAGCGGACAAAACAACAAAACTACAGGCCCCCCAACCTCCAAATTTGACAACACACCCCATCATTCACGGCTCTAGGTTGATACAACAAAAAGAATAGAAAAATAAAGTCCCAATTACAGGGAGAAGAATAATAGTTTTTATCCAATTGCTGCCAGTTTGAAGGCTACGCTCCGCCCACTTGGTCTCCTAGCAACCTTCTCAGCCCAGGGGACAGGCACAGTTAGGCCTCACTTAGGCCTCTTCCACAGATTATCAGATTTTAACTGGATTATATGGCAGTGTAGACTCAAGGCCCTTCCACACAGCTATAGAACCCATTTAGAATCTTAAATTATCTGCTTTGAACTGGATTATCTTGACTCCACACTGCCATATAATCCACTTCAGTGTGCATACTAAACATAAAGACAACCATACAACAGACATTCAATACCACCACTACCTTAACAATTTCTCACCAACACCACCAGACAACGCCACAGCAACGCGTGGCCGGGCACAGCTAGTATCTATATATATAAAAGAGTGATGGCATCACGGCGACTCACAAAACAACAAAACTACAGGCCCCTCCAACCTCGAAATTTGACAACACAACCCATCATCCACGCCTCAAGGTTGATACAACAAAAAGAAAAGAAAAAGAAAGTCCTAATTAGAGGGAGAGGAATAATTGCTTTTATCCAATTGCTGCCAGTTAGAAGGCTAAGCTCCTCCAACTTGGTCTCCTAGCAACCCAATAAAAATAATAAAAAACACTAAAAAATAATTAAAAACACTAAAAAATTAATACAATAAAATAGTATAATAACAAAAAATAACTAAAAATAGTACAAGAAAATAATAAAATATAATAAATAAAAAGATAACTTACAATAAAATTAATTAAAAAATACAAATAACGTCAAATAAAAATTACACAACAATTTTTAACCAATATCACCACCACTTTGCCACAGCAACGCGTGGCCGGGCACAGCTAGTTCCATATAATACAGCCCTTTAATGGAACCTGTCTCCGTATTCCTCCATTATTCACTCTGATTTTATCTGCTCAGATTTTAAGTATTGTTACTATGTTATTTTGTTTACAGTTGAATGTTTTAATTTTGCTGTTCTATTTTGAGAATGTAATGTTTCTTGCTATGTCGTTTCGGGCTTGTCCCTGTTGTAAGCCGCCCCGAGTCCCTTCGGGGAGATGGGATGGGATATAAGAATAACATCATTGTTATTATTATTATTATTATTATTATTATTATTATTATTATTATTATTATTATTTTATTGTATGACACAGCAAACAAGATAGATATGCTGGATTTCGTATCTCAAAATCACAAGTCGAACACTTCCCAAGTGTCTAGGACTGTGTGATGTATTTTCGGATGATGCGTGCAGATCCCAGCAGGGTGGCCTTTTGCAGTTGGCAGATCGTGATTTTGTCAATGTCTATTGTTTCCAAATGCCGGCTGAGATCTTTTGGCATGGCACCCAGTGTGCCCATCACCACCGGGACCACCTGCACTGGTTTCTGCCAGAGTCTTTGAAGTTCAATCTTGAGGTCCTGATAGCGGCTGAATTTTTCCTGTTGTTTTCCGTCAATGCGACTGTCACCTGGGATGGCAACATCAATGATCCAAACCTTTTTCTTTTCCACAACTGTGATGTCTGGTATGTTGTGTTCCAGAACTTTGTCAGTCTGGATTCGGAAGTCCCACAGTATTTTTGCGTGCTCATTTTCCAATACTTTTGCAGGTTTGTTATTAAATATTACATATTATTTAATATTATTAAATAATATTTAATATTTAAATATTATTAAATATTAAATATTATTAAATATTATTATTATTACAATGACAACTGCTAGTATTCTATTGCACTGAGCCAAGGCAGTCGAAGTGCGGTCAAACTGACCTAATTCTAATTAAATACACAAAATGTTAAGTAATAGATAGATCTTTAATAAGATATTAAACAAAACACCTCACATCATTGTAATAATAACAAACTAAATACCCAATAACTTTGTTTGCCTCTGCCGTCTCAATTCAAAAAGGGTATTTTGAGTCACTTTGTGCCTCACATTTTGAGAAGGACCGTACATGGAAACCTGTACATGGAAACTAAGGCATTTTCGGTTTGCTGGAGGGGGGTAGCCTATAGCAAGAGCACCAAGGAAGAAAAATACATACAAATTGCCTTTTGGGATGGCAATTCCTAATAGTAATAATTTAAAAAACACCTGAATACCTCTGTTTTCCTCTGCAGACCCACTCCAAAGGGGACACGTGTATATGTGGTAGCCATTTTGAGAAGGACTGCAGAAGGAAAGAGGTATTTTGGGCTTGCACCAATTGTATATTTATATGTATACTAGCTGTGCCCGGCCACGCGTTGCTGTGGCGAAGTCTGGTGGTCTGGGAAATAAAGTATTGAGGAATTGGTGGTAGTTAAGGTAAAGGGTAAAGCTTTTCCCCTGACATTAAGTCCATTATAAATGGGTTATATAGCAGTGTGGAAGGGCCTTGAGTCTACACTGCCATATAATCCAGTTAAAATCAGATAATCTGTATTTTATAGGCAGTGTGGAAGAGGCCTAAGTGAGGCCTAACTCTGCCTGTCCCCTGGGCTGAGTGGGTTGCTAGGAGACCAAGTGGGCGGAGCTTAGCCTTCTAACTGGCAGCAATTGGAATAAAAACAATTATTCCTCTCCCTCTAATTAGGACTTTGTTTTTCTTTTCTTTTTGTTGTATGAACGTAGAGTCATGGATGAGGGGTTGTGCTGCCAAGTTTAGTGTTTCTGGGATGTGTAGTTTTGTTGTTCTGTCCTAGGCCGAAATTTCATTGCCCTTTTATATATATAGATTTTTATCAATGTTTCATATATTTAATTTTAATTGATGGAATTGTTGTAATATTTTTATATTGTGTTTTATTGTAAGCCGCCCTGAGTCCCCTATGGGCGAGAAGGGCAGGATATAAGTATTGTAATAAATAAATAAATAAATAAATTTTGGCAGAATTCTGAAATTCTGAGCACCAAGGTGAGAGCCAATGTAGACGAATGGAATCAGGAAAATGGGAGCTGCCCCGTATTCAAATCCCTTCCTGCTTCTCATCTGCTTTCCTTTGCTCACCTCGGCACTTGGTGTTCTCCTCGGAGGGCTCGTACCCCGGCCCGCAGGTGCAGTCGGTGATGGTCTGCTCGGCCCACTGCCCGTCCTCCCGGCAGTACATGCTGAGGGGCCGAGCGCTGACCTTGACGGCGTGGGCCACACACTGACCGCTGACGGGCATGACCAGCTCCCGCGGCACCGTCTCTTGGAAGTGGGTGAAGTTGACCGTCACCGAGGGGCACTTCTTGAAGAAGAGCCGGACGGAGAGGAGGGCCATGCAGGCCCCTTGATCTTGGAAGGCCAGGTAGAAGCCCGCCTTGGAAAGCGGCCCAATCTTCAGCGTCTTCACATTGACCTAAGGAAAGGAATGTCAACAAGGAGAAAGATAAGGTCCTACACTTGGGCAATAAACATGAAATGCACAGATATATATGTCCTTGAGAAAGGGATCTAGGAGTCTTAGCAGTGAGACTCTACTGTATATATATCCATCTATATATATAAAAGAGTGATGGCATCAGGGCAGTGGACAAAACAACAAAACTACAGGCCCCCCAACCTCGAAATTTGACAACACAACCCATCATTCACGCCTCTAGGTTGATACAACAAAAAGAAAAGAAAAATAAAGTCCTAATTACAGGGAGAGGAATAATAGTTTTTATCCAATTGCTGCCAGTTTGAAGGTTAAGCTCCGCCCACTTGGTCTCCTAGCAACCTACTCAGCCCAGGGGACAGGCACAGTTAGGCCTCACTTAGGCCTCTTCCACAGATTATCAGATTTTAACTGGATTATATGGCAGTGTAGACTCAAGGCCCTTCCACACAGCTATAGAACCCATTTAGAATCTTATATTATCTGCTTTGAACTGGATTCTCTTGAGTCCACACTGCCATATAATCCACTTCAGTGTGCATACTAAACATAAAGACAACCATACAACAGACATTCAATACCACCACTACCTCAACAATTTCTCACCAACACCACCAGACAACGCCACAGCAACGCGTGGCCGGGCACAGCTAGTTAATCTTATAAAAGCATTTCCCCCTGAAATAGTCATTAACCCCCTGCATGCATTTGCAGTCCTTATGTACTTATATATCTGCATCTATCTATATACAGTAGAGTCTCACTTATCCAACACTCGCTTATCCAACATTCTGGATTATCCAACACATTTTTGTAGTCAATGTTTTCAATATATCATGATATTTTGGTGCTAAATTCATAAATACAGTAATTACTACATAGCATTACTGCATATTGAACTACTTTTTCTGCCAAATTTGTTGTCTAACATGATGTTTTGGTGCTTCATTTGTAAAATCATAACCTAATTTGATGTTTAATAGGCTTCTCCTTAGTCTCTCCTTATTATCCAACATATTCGCCTATCCAACGTTCTGCCGGCCCGTTTATGTTGGATAAGTGAGACTCTACTGTATATTAATTGTATATATGAATTTTCCCCTCATATGTTTGCAGGTCTTTGCAAATCCTATATATATATAGATCCATGTAACTGTATATCTGTATCCATATACAGTAGAGTCTCACTTATCTCACATTCGCTTATCCAACGTTCTGGATTATCCAACGCATTTTTGTAGTCAATGTTCTCAATACATCATGATATTTTGGTGCTAAATTCGTAAATACAGTAATTACTATGTAGCATTACTGCATATTGAACTACTTTTTCTGCCAAATTTGTTGTATAACATGATGCTTTGGTGCTTAATTTGTAAAATCATAACCTAATTTGATGTTTAATAGGCTTCTCCTTAATCTCTCCTTATTATCCAACATATTTGCTTATCCAACGTTCTGCCGGCCCGTTTATGTTGGATAAGTGAGACTCTACTGTATATACATTATTTAACCTACTGATGCCTCGATTAATGTCATTTTATTGGTATTTACCAGTAGCTTCATTTTCCACCCTTGGCTTGTCCTCGGGTCAATAAGTTATTCCAGTTTTTTGTGGTAAAATTCGGGTCGGCTTATACTCGAGTACATACGGTAATAGTATTCTTCTATTTTACTTTGGTCAGACTTCACCTAGTATAATACAGTGTCCATTACTGGGCAAGGCAATTCAAAAAGGATATGGACAAGGTGGAGTGTCCAGAGAAGAGAGACCAAAATGTTTCAACCAAGGTTTGGAAGCCAAACCCTATAAGGAGCAGCTTATGGAGGTGGAGAAAAGAAGGCTGAGTGAGAAAAAGGGGCATGATGGTTATGTTTAAATATTTGAAGGGATGCCATATTGAGGAGGAGGCAAGCTTGTTTTCAGCTGCTCCAGAGACCAGGACACAATGGATCAATGGATTCGTTTGGAGGAAAAGAGATTCCACCTCAACATTGGGAAGAACTTGCTGATGGTGAGAGATAATTGGCAGGGGAATGTGCTGTTTCCTGGCTCCTTCTCTGGAGGTTTTTAAACAGACTGCATGGCCATCTATCAGGAGGGCTTGGATGGCGTCTTCCTGCCTGGCTGCATGACCCTTGGGGTCTGTTCTGATTCTAAGAATTTGTTTATTTATTTATTTACATCACTTTTACCCCGCCCTTCTCACCCGGAGGGACTCAGGGCGGCTTACAACAGTCGGCAATTATATTGCCCAAAATACATTCAATAAAACAGTAACAGAATCCATAAACAATAAAACAGTACCGCATTAATTAAAACTCTAATTAAACTGTATTAAACCATGAATTATAACATTTAAAATGCATATATAGTTAAATTCGTCCAGGTAGTTGATTATGTTATTATGTAAGTTATTACAGAGGTAGCTAATAGTTGTTAATACAGTAGTATATACATTGTATATACATGTAATATTAATAATAATATTATGATGTAATACAATGTAATAATTATTATAATTCACTATTATAATTGTATATTTATATTACATGCAATATTACTAATAATATTGCGATTTAGTTGTATAATATAATATATTGTATGTATATATACTTGTAAACCGCCCTGAGTCCCCTTCGGGGTGAGAAGGGCGGTATATAAATGTCGCAAATAAATAAATAAATAAATAATAGAGTCTCACTTATCCAACATAAATGGGCCGTCAGAACGTTGGATAAGCGAATATGTTGGATAATAAGGATTAAGGAAAAGCCTATTAAACGTCAAATTAGGTTATGATTTTACAAGTTAAGCACCAAAACATCATGTTATACAACAAATTTGACAGAAAAAGTAGTGCAATACGCAGTAATGCTATGTACTAATTACTGTATTTACAAATTTAGCACCAAAATATCATGATGTATTGAAAACATTGACTACAAAAATGTGTTGGATAATCCAGAATGTTGGATAAGCGAGTGTTGGGTAAGTGAGACTCTACTGTAACAGAATCCATAAACAATAAAACAGTACCGCATTAATTAAAACTCTAATTAAACTCTATTAAACCATGAATTATAACATTTAAAATGCATATATAGTTAAATTCATCCAGGTAGTTGATTATGTTATTATGTAAGTTATTACAGAGGTAGCTAATAGTTGTTAATACAGTAGAGTCTCACTTATCCAACATAAATGGGCCGTCAGAACGTTGGATAAGCGAATATGTTGGATAATAAGGATTAAGGAAAAGCCTATTAAACGTCAAATTAGGTTATGATTTTACAAGTTAAGCACCAAAACATCATGTTATACAACAAATTTGACAGAAAAAGTAGTGCAATACGCAGTAATGCTATGTACTAATTACTGTATTTACAAATTTAGCACCAAAATATCATGATGTATTGAAAACATTGACTACAAAAATGCGTTGGATAATCCAGAACGTTGGATAAGCGAGTGTTGGATAAGTGAGGCTCTACTGTATGGCAATTTTGATTGATCATTTGTTTTGTCATATTTTAGTTTTTGTTTTTTAAAAAACAACTCGGAGGCTGTTTCAACATACAGTAGAGTCTCACTTATCCAAGACTCACTTATCCAACATTCTGGATTATCCAACACATTTTTGTAGTCAATGTTTTCAATATATCATGATATTTTGGTGCTAAATTCATAAATACAGTAATTACTACATAGCATTACTGCATATTGAACTACCTTTTCTGCCAAATTTGTTGTCTAACATGATGTTTTGGTGCTTCATTTGTAAAATCATAACCTAATTTGATGTTTAATAGGCTTCTCCTTAGTCTCTCCTTATTATCCAACATATTCGCCTATCCAACGTTCTGCTGGCCCGTTTATGTTGGATAAGTGAGACTCTACTGTATTTTGCAATAATGCAGTCTTTAAAAAAATGGCAGTTGCTACTTTCTCCCATGGTTTTGTTGCCAGCATTTTTCTAGCACTATAGATGTTTTGATGTTGTTTTTGTAGGGTTTTCCAGGTTTCAGATGGGGTTCTATTAAAGATGGATTCAATTTCCTCTGGGATTGAATCTCGCCTGATGCAGATGAATTCACATTCTGTACTTCTGGAACACAATGACTTCAGAATCGATGGCCCTACCTTCCCGGAGGCCTCCATGCCCATCCGCTTGCGGGTCAGGTGCTCGGCCGCCACGGTGTCCACCTTGACATAGGGATTCTCCATCCAAGGCGGGAAGGAGGCATCGGCTACGTCAGCATCGGCTTCGTAGAAGAAGACATTGAAGGTCTCCTTGCAGGAGCGGGTGACCTTTGGGATGGAGAAGCACTCCACGACTGTGAAGCGCAGCTCAGCGTAGACGTGCGTGGCCCCCGAGCGAGGCACAAAGGTGGTCCGCAGCCAGTTGTTCTGGTTGGGTTCCCTCACGCCGCACACCTCGAAGGTCCGGACACTGTTCTGCTCCTCGTCCATCCCACTCAGCTCTTCCCACTGTAGAGGAAGGAAAGAGAAACAGAGGGGAACAGATAGTTCAATGTGTTGTCGAAGGCTTTCATGGCCGGGATCACAGGGTTGTTGTATGTCTTTCGGGCTGTGTGGCCATGTTCCAGAAGCATTCTCTCCTGACGTTTCGCCCACATCTATGGCAGGCATCCTCAGAGGTTGTGAGGTATGGAGAAAACTAAGCAAAGAGGTTAATATATATCTATATTAATATATAGATAGTTAAATGGTTAAACAGACCTAGATGTCCATCTGTTGGGTGTGCTTTGATCGTATCTTACTGTCGCACCTCAGGTTAGCTTCACCTTGCTAAAGATACCAGGCTGCACACAGATCATAGTCTTTTGTAGTTTAATAATAATAATAATAATAACTTTATTTGTATACCCCGCCTCTATCTCCCCGGAGGGGACTCAGGGCGGCTTACATGGGGCCAAGCCCGAATAAAAACAGTAGCAGTATAAAACACAGCAATAGACAACAACTTGCACAATAAAAAAAATAAAAATAAAATAAAACATTAGCCAATAAAAAACAAGAACTAATAAAAACATGGATTAAAACTGAGAGATTGTAAAAGTAGACTGGGTAAGGTGCACCATATAAATATTGTAAACACAAGGTGACTGATAAAGTGATGCAAATTCTGGAAGTTTATTAAGAAATAAGGAAAAGATAGTTCATAAAAGGTAAAAGTTCAGTTCCAAAAGATAGTTACAAAAACAAGGCTGTAAGAACAAATCCATGGAAACATTAGGCATAAAGCATGGTCCTATTAAAACAGTCTGCTGAGAGGGAAATCTTCATCAAAGCAATTTCCTCGCTTGAATCAAGAACCAAGTCTGCTCTCCTGTATTATCTTATAGCCTGGATGTATCCTCGTTTCTGGGACTTTGGCTTCGTTTTAAGGAATCATAGAATCATAGAATAGTAGAGTTGGAAGAGACCTCATGGGCCATCCAGTCCAACCCCCTGCCAAGAAGCAGGAAATCGCATTCAAAGCACCCCGACAGATGGCCATCCAGCCTCTGCTTAAAAGCTTCCAAAGAAGAAACTCTCTCCCCCAGACTGTGGTGGAGGCTCCTTCTATGGAAGCTTTTAAACAGAGGCTGGATGGCCATCTGTCAGGGGTGCTTTGAATGCGATTTCCTGCTTCTTGGCAGGGGGTTGGACTGGATGGTCCATGAGGTCTCTTCCAACTCTACTATTCTATGATTCCTTAAAATGAAGCCAAAGTCCCAGAGACGAGGATACATCCAGGCTATAAGATAATACAGGAGAGCAGACTTGGTTCTTGATTCAAGCGAGGAAATTGCTTTGACGAAGATTTCCCTCTCAGCAGACCATTTTAATAGCATAACATGAAGGCATTTCTTTGCCCTTTGCCCTCCCTCTTATTTGCTATTCTGAGACTTCTGCGCAACCCCCTGAATGGCAACCCCCTGTGAAAACAGATAATGGTATCTGTTTTTATGAATTATTGTTTTGTACATTGTTTTATATGAATTGTTGTTTTGTACATTGTTATTAAGGCATTGAATTTTTGCCTATTTATTGTAAGCCGCCTTGAGTCCCCTCGGGGAGAAAGGCGAGGTAAAAGTGATGTAAATAAATAAAATTCCAAACAACTAGCCCAATCGAGAGAAGCGGCCTCATCGCTTTCAAGGCCACAGGGCTCGTTAGTGTTATCAAACTGAGACTGGGAGCTATTCTCCCTTTCTGCTTCTTGCACCTGAAAACCATCATCAGTAACAACATCATTTCTTCCCGTGGGAAAGCCTCCCTGCTCCTCATCTCCCACAGCAGGAACACCCTGCACCTCAATCCCATAATTCCCATCAGTCATCTTGAAACTCATCCTGAACCTGAATCCCATCATCCTGAAACTGCATCCCAGAATCCTCATCAGAGTCACACAAAGGCTGAGTCACAACACTTCCTGCCTGGCAGAAGGGGGTTGGAGTTACAGTAGAGTCTCGCTTATCCAACATATATGAGCCAGCAGAACACTGGATAAGTGAAAATGTTGGATAATAAGAAGGGATTAAGGAAAAGCCTATTAAACATCAAAATACGTTATTATTTTACAAATTAAAGCACCAAAACATCATGTTACACAACAAATTTGACAGAAAAAGCAGTTCAATACACGGTAATGTTATGTCAATGGTTCTCAACCTGAGGTCCCCAGGAGTTTTTGGACTACAACTCCCAGAAACCCCGGCCAGTTTACCAGATGTTAGGATTTCTGAGAGTTGAAGGCCATATGAGGACCCACAAGTTGAGGATCACTGTGTTATGCAGTAATTACTGTATTTATGAATTTAGCATCAAAACATCTCAATATATTGAAAACATTGACTACAGAAACATTGACTACTAAAAGGCAGACTGAGTTAGATAATACAGAACGTTGGATGAGCGAAGGCTGGATATGCGAGACTCTACTGTATCTTTTAACTCTATTATTCTATGATGCTATGATTTTATGGATGCTTTGAATTCCAGGGGTGGGAGAAAGGTGGGATATATATAAATGCAATGGCTTAGAAAAGGATTGGGATTTGCTATTTTACAGTGCATTCCTTTGTTTGTTTTACAATCTGTTTTTCAGTAAATTTTGAATGATTTAAATTTACAGATAGCTGAATGGTTATCTGTAGAGAGGGATTGGATAGTGTCTTCCTGTCTGGCAGGAATGGAGTTGGTCTGGATGACCTTTGGGACCCTTCCATCTCTAGGATTTAGTCGCTGGTGGAGCCCCTTCTCTGGAGGTTTTTAAGCAGAGGTTGGATGAGCATCTGTTGGGAGGGCTTGGATTGTCTTCCTCCCTCACAGAATGAGGTTAGACTGGATGACCTCTGGAGGCCCCTTCCAACTCTAAGAGTCTAGGATTCTATGAAAATATTTTTAAAATAACATATACAGACAGCTTCCCATATTTGAGGCTTTGACTTTTCTGGATGTGATTATTTCACAGATATGATTAAAATTGAAATTGGTGCTCTCTCCATCATGGGAGGTCTTTAAAGAGTGGAGACGGCTTAAAATGTATGGCAGAATGTCGGACTAGATGCCCTCTGGGGTCCCTAACAATACTATAATTGTAAACATTAGGAAGAACTTCCTGAGAGGAAGAGCTCTTTGACAGTGTAATAAACTCCCTTCACAAGATGAAGGACTCTCTCGGATTATTTTAACAGCACTGGAACAGGCCACTTTCTGGTATGCTTTCCTTTTGGATTAAATGATCCCTATTCTAATATATATATATATTTATAACATATTGTATATACATATAATATTCATAATATTATATTGTAATACTAGCTGTGCCCGGCCACGCGTTGCTGTGGCAAAGTGGTGGTGGTATTGGTTAAAAATTGTTGTGTCATTTTTATTTGACGTTATTTGTATTTTTTAATTAATTTTATTGTAAGATATCTTTTTATTTATAATATTTTATTACTTTCTTGTATTATTTTTAGTTATTTTCTGTTATTATAGCATTTTATTGTATTAATTTTTAGTGTTTTTAATTATTTTTTAGTGTTTTTTATTATTTTTGATTGGGTTGCTAGGAGACCAAGTTGGAGGAGCTTAGCCTTCAAACTGGCAGCAATTGGATAAAAACTATTATTTCTCTCCCTGTAATTAGGACTTCATTTTTCTTTTATTTTTGTTGTATCAACCTAGAGGCATGGATGATAGGTTGTGTTGTTAAATTTTGAGGTTGGGAGGCCTGTAGTTTTGTTGTTTTGTGAGTCGCCGTGATGCCATCACTCTTTTATATATATAGATGATATACTAATAATGCAATATAATAATATTAATTATATATTATATTTTACATGTAATATTACTAATAATATTACAATATATTGATATAGTACAATACAGTAATTTATTGCCAGTATTGTACTATGCTAATAATATAATATTGTATGTAAATTTAATTTGTAAGCCGCTCTGAGTCCCCTTCGGGGTGAGAAGGGCGGGATATAAATGTAGCAAATAAATAAATAGGTGTACCGTGAACAGGTGACATGTGGAAAAGCTCAACCAACAACCTCTTTGCTCCCAAAGTACACTTTTCCTTTTCCCATTGGGGCTATTTCCTTCGGATAAGACCCCTGAACTTTTAATTAGAAAAAAGGTTTTTGGGGACGAGAGGATTTTTTATGGGAAAGCATTGAAGCGCCCTTCCTTCTCTAACGCCATCGTGAAAATCCTGACCTCAGGGAACGAGAGAAAATCTGCACAGACTTTTGAATTTTGGCTGAAAAAGAATTTTGGCCAAGTCTGTTCATGTTGTGGATTTGCATCTGACTCCGAAAGGTGGCAAATTTCTAGTCTAAACGGGTGCCGTTTCCGATCCAACGTGAGACATCGACCCCTTCCATTCCTCTTTTTTTTTTGTTTTTAAGAGATTAACCAACGGATGTAACTTGCAGAGAAAACACATTCTGTGTTCAGGCTTGAATTTTTGGAGATGAGATTTGAGCCAATTTTCATTTGGCCATTTGTTTGGTATATTCCACTTTCCTCTACTTGGGTTTCCTTGGCCCAAGCACAATGGATCCTCCATGGCCAAGAGCAGTCTACCTTTAAACACAAGCTTTTGCCCCGGAAATTAAAATAGGTGAGAATGATGTTGCTGCCACTCTCCAGCCCAGCATCCTGTTTCCATAATCAAACAAGCATATTATGGGGTTGTTGTATGTCTTTCGGGCTGTGTGGCCATGTTCCAGAAGCATTCTCTCCTGACGTTTCGCCCACATCTATGGCAGGCATCCTCAGAGGTTGTGAGGTACCTCACAACCTCTGAGGATGCCTGCCATAGATGTGGGCGAAACGTCAGGAGAGAATGCTTCTGGAACATGGCCACACAGCCCGAAAGACATACAACAACCCTGTGATCCCGGCCATGAAAGCCTTCGACAACACATTAAGCATATTATGGGCTGCCCCTTGGATACTATAACTCCCAGGATTCCATAGCATTAAGCCATGGCAGTTCAAGTTGTGTCAAACTGCATTTACTTTTACAGTGTAGATGCACCCTTCCATGTAGTGGTACAGTAGAGTCTCACTTATCCAACATAAACGGGCCAGCAGAACGTTGGATAAGCGAATACAGTAGAGTCTCACTTATCCAACATAAACGGGCCGGCAGCATGTTGGATAAGCGAATATGTTGGATAATAAGGAGGCATTAAGGAAAAGCCTATTAACATCAAATTAGGTTATGCTTTTACAAATGAAGCACCAAAACATCATGTTAGACAACAAATTTGGCAGAAAAAGTAGTTCAATACGCAGTAATGCTATGTAGAAATTACTGTATTTATGAATTTAGCACCAAAATATCATGATATATTGAAAACATTGACTACAAAAATGTGTTGGATAATCCAGAACGTTGGATAAGCGAGTGTTGGGTAAGTGAGGCTCTACTGTATGTTGGATAATAAGGAGAGATTAAGAAAAAGCCTATTAAACATCAAAATAGGTTATGCTTTTACAAATGAAGCACCAAAACATCATGTTAGACAACAAATTTGAAAGAAAAAGTAGTTCATTAGACATTAATGCTATGTAGTAATTACTGTATTTATGAATTTAGCACCAAAATATCACAATGCATTGAAAACATTGACTACAAAAATGTGTTAGATAATCCAGAACGTTGGATAAGCGAGTGTTGGATAAGTGAGACTCTACTGTAATTACTGTATTTACGAATTTAGCACCAAAATATCACAATGCATTGAAAACATTGACTACAAAAATGCGTTGGATAATCCAGAACGTTGGATAAGCGAGTGTTGGATAAGTGAGACTCTACTGTACTTCGCACCCTCTTGAGACAGAAAGGGGCACCTAAAGGTCATCAAGTCTAAACCTGAGACGCCTCCGGGAATTCACCACTAAAGAACTCCATCTAATCCCAGTTTTATCTAAAACCTCCAACAAACGAGTCCTTCCCACTGCTGAACAGCTCTTGCCCTCAAAAGGTTATTCCTGATGTTTACCTAAGATGAATCTATACTGTGGAATTAGTCTTATTATTAATCATAATACATGTATTTATTACCCACCTCTCCTTATGGCCCGAGGCAAGGCACATCATTGTAAAAATACATCCATAAAAGCACACACAAATAAAAATATATGAAACAAAACTTTAAACACAATAAATATAGAATGTGATTTTAGAAATTCATAGTTATTACTTGAAGTCTGGCACCACTTTAACTGTCCTGGCATAATGCCATGGAAACATGGGAGTTGTAATTTGGAGAAGTTTCAGCTCTTTTTGGCAGAGAAGGCTAAAGACCTGGCAAAACTACAATTCCTAGGACTAGCTGTCAGAATTTAAGACGCAACTGAAGACCTGTCTCTTTCAGCAGGACTGCCCAGTCAGTTTTTAACTTGTGGATTGTAACCTGTATTTTATTGGTGTGGCCTTGTGTGCATTTTGTTATATGTATTTTAATAATGTTGTGTTTTAACGCTCTGTTTTAACCCTGTTGTACTCTGCCTCAAGCTACAAAGAAAGGTGGGTAACAAGGGACCCGGGGCAGATAGTTACAATAAACAGAAGAGAACACATCAAAATAAAAGTACAAAATTATACACATTAACATAGAAAATTTTAAAAGGTGACAATTTTATAGATAAATATACTCTATATACTCGAGTATAAGCCTAGTTTTTCAGCCTTCTTTTTAAGACTGAAAAAGCCCCCCTCGGCTTATACTCGGGTGAGGGTCCTGGTTGGCTTATATTTGGGTCAGCTTATACTCGAGAATATATGGTACATTTATTATTTTTCTCTATTATTATTATTATTGGTATTATTACATTTATTATTTTTCTCTATTATTGTTGCTACTATTACATTTATTTTACTCTATTATTATTATTATTATTATTATTATTATTATTATTATTATTATTAAAAATACATTTGTTATTTCACTCTGATCTTCTTCTTCTTATTATTATTATTATTATTATTATTGCTGCATTTATTATTTTACTCTATTACTACATGTATTATTTTCCTGTATTATTATTTATTATTATTATTATTATTATTATTATTATTATTATATGTATTATTTTACTCTATTATTATTAAAAGGATACATAAGCACATTTACATGGAAAAAAATGAGAGTCATGATTTGATCAGAGTTGGACAGTCTTATCTTAAATTTGAGCTTTATGTAAATACAATAGAGTCTCGCTTATCCAACGTAAACGGGCCGGCAGAATGTTGGATAAGCGAATATGTTGGATAATAAGGAGAGATTAAGAAGAAGCCTATTGAACATCAAATTAGGTTATGATTTTACAAATTAAGCACCAAAACATCATGTTATGCAACAAATTTGACAGAAAAAGTAGTTCAATTCGCAGTAATGCTATGCAGTAATTACTGTATTTACGGATTTAGCACCAAAATATCACGATGTATTGAACACATTGACTACAAAAACGCGTTGGATAATCCAGAACGTTGGCTAAGCAAATGTTGGATAAGTGAGACTCTACTGTACTTGTATTATTTTCCTGTATTTTATTTTATTATTATTATTATTATTATTATTATTATTATTATTATTATTATTATTACATGTATTATTTTACTCTATTATTATTAAAAGGATACCTAAGCACATTTACATGGAAGAAGATGAGAATAATGATTTGATCAGAGTTGGACAGTCTTATCTTAAATTTGAGCTTGATGTAAAGATTCAAAAACATTTAACCTACTGATGCCTCAATTAATGTAATTTTATTGGTATTTGTTTTTATTTCTGAAATTTACCACCCTCGGCTTATACTGGAGTCAATGTTTTCCCAGTTTTTTTGTGTGTGGTTAAATTAGGTGCCTCGGCTTATATTCGGGTTGGCTTATTTTCGAGTATATACGGTAGTTTAGACACCGGAGTAATTTTTGTTGTTGTTGTTGTTGCTGTTGTTGTTAACCCCTGATTTAACACCCCCATGAACCCTTTTCCACCTGGAAGCTGGAATTCAATGAGTCCCGATCTACCTCCCTCCAGGCATCCCAATATACCCACCTGGGTCCAACACAAGGACTAATTTTGGTCAGAAGATTGCCCCAAAATATTATAAACAGCCATTTTGGTGTCATCCCCCTCTCCTGGTGTAACCCAGTGTCTTTAGCACCTCCTTAATGACAACCATGGGTGACCTTTTCAGACCCACAACCCAAAAATAGTCTCTGATCACTGTCTGGAATGACTCCTTACCTGGCCTACATCTGGGGGATATGTAGTCCACCGCAGGTCCGCCGTTTCCAGCTTGGTGTTCATGAGGCTTTCTAAAAGGGAGAAGAGAGATGGAAGAGTTGGAAGACCCAAAGCTAACAGTTACAGTTCTAAAAGTCCTGCAAACATTGTAATCACCACCACCATCAACACCATTATATTTATTCACCATTCTCCAAAAAATCGGGTGCCCTGACAAATTGGTGAACATCCTGTGGCTCCTCCATGATGACATGATGGCAACAGTCTTGGACAGCAACGGCTCCCAAAGTGACCCATTTATGGTGAAATCAGGTGTCAAGCTATGATACTTCACCTTGTTGATGGGAAGCTTCCCACCGGAGTGGAAATCATCTATTGGACAGATGGCAAGCTATTTAACCTCAAGAGACTGAAAGCCAAAACCAAGGTCACCACAACATCTGTTATAGAACTCCAATATGCCGATGACAACGTAGTCTGTGCGCATTCAGAAGACGACCTGCAAGCCACTCTCAACACCTTCGCAGAAGCAGACGAGAAGCTCGGCCTCTCACTGAACATCGAGAAAACCAAAGTGCTCTTCCAACAGGCACCAGCTCATCCCTCTGCAAAGCCAGGAACACAGCTTAATGGTGAAACATTAGAAAATGTTGACCATTTCCGCTCCCTTGGCAGCCACCTCTCCACAAAAGTCAATATCGACACTGAAATACAACACCGCCTGAGCTCTGCGAGTGCAGCATTTTTCTGTATGAAGCAGAGAGTGTTTGAGGATCGGGACATCTGTAGAGAGACCAAGGGGCTTGTTTACAAATCCATTCCCCTCCCAACCCTGCTCTATGCCTGTGAAACGTGGACGGTCTACAGACGACACTGAAATACAACACTGCCTGAGCTCTGCGAGTGCAGCATTTTTCCGTATGAAGCAGAGAGTGTTTGAGGATCGGGACATCCGTAGAGAGACCAAGGGGCTTGTTTACAAATCCATTCCCCTCCCAACCCTGCTCTATGCCTGTGAAACGTGGACGGTCTACAGACGACACTGAAATACAACACTGCCTGAGCTCTGCGAGTGCAGCATTTTTCCGTATGAAGCAGAGAGTGTTTGAGGATCGGGACATCTGTAGAGAGACCAAGGGGCTTGTTTACAAATCCATTCCCCTCCCAACCCTGCTCTACGCCTGCTAAACGTGGACGGTCTACAGACGACACTGAAATACAACACTGCCTGAGCTCTGCGAGTGCAGCATTTTTCCGTATGAAGCAGAGAGTGTTTGAGGATCGGGACATCTGTAGAGAGACCAAGGGGCTTGTTTACAAATCCATTCCCCTCCCAACCCTGCTCTACGCCTGTGAAACGTGGACGGTCTACAGACGACACTGAAATACAACACTGCCTGAGCTCTGCGAATGCAGCATTTTTCCGTATGAAGCAGAGAGTGTTTGAGGATCGGGACATCCGTAGAGAGACCAAGGAGCTTGTTTACAAATCCATTCCCCTCCCAACCCTGCTCTACGCCTGTGAAACGTGGACGGTCTACAGACGACACTGAAATACAACACTGCCTGAGCTCTGCGAGTGCAGCATTTTTCCGTATGAAGCAGAGAGTGTTTGAGGATCGGGACATCCGTAGAGAGACCAAGGGGCTTCTTTACAAAGCCATTCCCCTCCCAACCCTGCTCTGCGCCTGTGAAACGTGGACGGTCTGCAGACGACACTGAAATACAACACTGCCTGAGCTCTGCGAGTGCAGCATTTTTCCGTATGAAGCAGAGAGTGTTTGAGGATCGGGACATCTGTAGAGAGACCAAGGGGCTTGTTTACAAATCCATTCCCCTCCCAACCCTGCTCTACACCTGTGAAACGTGGACGGTCTACAGACGACACTGAAATACAACACTGCCTGAGCTCTGCGAGTGCAGCATTTTTCCGTATGAAGCAGAGAGTGTTTGAGGATCGGGACATCTGTAGAGAGACCAAGGGGCTTGTTTACAAATTCATTCCCCTCCCAACCCTGCTCTACGCCTGTGAAACGTGGACGGTCTACAGACGACACTGAAATACAACACTGCCTGAGCTCTGCGAGTGCAGCATTTTTCCGTATGAAGCAGAGAGTGTTTGAGGATCGGGACATCTGTAGAGAGACCAAGGGGCTTGTTTACAAATCCATTCCCCTCCCAACCCTGCTCTACGCCTGTGAAACGTGGACGGTCTACAGACGACACTGAAATACAACACTGCCTGAGCTCTGCGAGTGCAGCATTTTTCCGTATGAAGCAGAGAGTGTTTGAGGATCGGGACATCTGTAGAGAGACCAAGGGGCTTGTTTACAAATCCATTCCCCTCCCAACCCTGCTCTACGCCTGTGAAACGTGGACGGTCTACAGACGACACTGAAATACAACACTGCCTGAGCTCTGCGAATGCAGCATTTTTCCATATGAAGCAGAGAGTGTTTGAGGATTGGGACATCCGTAGCGAGACCAAGGGGCTTGTTTACAAATCCATTCCCCTCCCAACCCTGCTCTACGCCTGTGAAACGTGGACGGTCTACAGACGACACTGAAATACAACACTGCCTGAGCTCTGCGAGTGCAGCATTTTTCCGTATGAAGCAGAGAGTGTTTGAGGATTGGGACATCCGTAGAGAGACCAAGGGGCTTGTTTACAAATCCATTCCCCTCCCAACCCTGCTCTACGCCTGCTAAACGTGGACTGTCTACAGACGTCACACCAAACTTTCCATCAGCACTGCCTCAGGAAAATCCTGCAAATCTCTTGGGAAGACAGGTGGACAAATGTCAGCGTGCTTGAGGAAGCAAAGACCACCAACATTGAAGCAATGCTCCTACGCCATCAACTCTGCTAGACTGAAGGCCACGTTGTCCGAATGCCCAAAGATCACCGTCTCCCAAAGCAGCTCCTCTACTCCGAACTCAAGAACGGGAAACGGAATGTTGGTGGGCAGGAAAAGAGATTGAAAGATGGGCTCAAAGCCAACCTTAAAAACTGTGGCATAGACCCTGAGAACTGGGAAGCCCTGGCCCTTGAGCACTCTAATTGGAGGTCAGCTGTGACCAGCAGTGCTGCGGAGTTCAAAGAAGCACGAACGGAGGGCTTAAGGGAGAAACGTGCCAAGAGGAAGGAGTGTCAAGCCAACCCCGACCGGGACCGCCTTCCACCTGGAAACAGATGTCCTCACTGCGGGAGAATATGCGGGTCAAGAATCGGTCTCTTCAGCCACATGAGAACACACACCCAAGATGGAAGACCATCGTCCTCGAGCTACAAGGGATCGCCTAAGTAAGTAAGTAAGTAAAGTAATTTATTCAAGGATCAAAAAGGCCCACATAAATCCACTAATAATGATAATGACTTGTTTTCCGCCTTTCCTCAAGGCACTTATGTCTCCAACGGGATTCCAGTCTTCACTCCCGACTAAAAATATTAAATATTATGTTAATCCTTAAATAACCAAGCTTAAAACGTTACCTGCAGTGTATTTACACTGTATTATTAATGCAGTTTGACATCACATTAAAATGCTATGGAACCCTGGGAGTTGTAGTCTTGTGAAGCACCAGGGATCTTCGCTAGAGAAGGCTTGTAAAACTACAATTTCCACGATTCCATGGCACTAAGTCATTACAGTTAAAGTGATGCCAAACTGCATTAATTCTGCAGCGGACGTGTCATTCAAACTGGTGAGCCTGCACTCACAATCGCTCTCGATTCTCCAAATTAAATACGGATCTCTTGGGTGGAAAAACAAAGTAGGAAGTGAAAGAAAGGTCTATTGAAGTCTAGCAAGCGGACACAGTAGTGTTTACTGTTATAAATTATGGACATTATCCAACAAATACACAGTAGAAAAACTGCTCTGCAAAGTAAAATTGGTTGGCTTCCATGCCTCAAAACGTTGTGGTTAAATGCAAAGGGTCATGCACTGCAACTAATTCTCAGTAGTCGGTGAGTTACAAACATCCAACTTATAAACAACTCATAGCTAACAACAGAGGTAAGACAATAGGAAGTGAGAGAAATCTACCCCTCGGAAGGGAAAGACAAGAGCTATTATTATGGGGAAAAGGGGTCTCCACTCAAGCTTTATCTACAATCCTTATTTCCAAAACAAGACACATTTTTCAAAACCCAATAATCACAGGGACAGAAAGGAAGGGGAAATCTTCTGAACAGGGGCATAGAAAGTAAACAAAGACCACAGGGGTTTTATTTTATTTATTTATTTTTTATTTAAATAAATAAATAAAATAAACCACAGGGGTGTTCACCCTTCCCTATGCGATCTGATGGACGGATAGATGGATGGATATAATAAAGGTCAAGATTTTCCCCTGACATTAAGTCCAGTCATATCCGATTCTGGGGGTTGGTGCTCATCTCCATTTCTAAGCCAAAAAGCCAGCGTTGTCCATAGACACCTCCAAGGTCATGTGGCCACGGGCATGACTGCATGGAACACCGTTACCTTCCTGCCCGAGCAGTACCTATTGATCTACTCACATTTGCATGTTTTTATTTATTTATTTATTTGCAGCATTTATATTCCGCCCTTCTTTCTCACCCCGAAGGGGACTCAGGGCGGATTACAATGAACACATATATGGCAAACATTCAATGCCAACAGACAAACAACATTCAATTTTAGACAGACACAGAGGCATTTTTAATATCTTTCCAGCTTCACGATAGGTTGGCAGAAGCTGGGGCTAACAGCAGGTGCTCGCTCCACTCCCCGGATTCGAACCTGCGACCTTTCAGTCCTCAAGTTCAGCAGCTCAGCACTTTAACACGCTGCGCCACCAGGATGGAGATATATACAGTAGAGTCTCATTTATCCAACATAAACGGGCCAGCAGAACGTTGGATACGCGAAAATGTTGGATAATAAGGAGGGATTAAGGAAATGCCTATTAAACGTCAAATTACATTATTGTTTTACAAATTAAGCACCAAAACATCATGTTTTCTAACAAATCGACAGAAAAAGCAGTTGAATACATGGTAAAGTTATGTAGTAATTACTGTATTTACAAATTTAGCACCAAAACATCGCAATGCATTGAAAGCATTGACTACAAAAACATGGACTACTAACAAACTGACTACAAATAAAGATAGAATTGCATAAAATGAACTTACAGTAATGTTGTCAGAAATTAAATGTGTAAAAATTTAAGTCCTTGCTGCCTAGAGAAACAGCTGTGGATCTGGGCGGGCGGCAGACTGCGTTGGATAATCCAGAACATTGGATAAGCGAATGTTGGATAAGTGAAACTCTACTGTATGTATGTATATATGCCTAGCTTGCACTTAAGAAAAATGTAACTGTTCCAACTTACATACAAATTCAACTCAACACAAACCTTCGGAAGTTGGGGACTGGCTATATGAATTTTGGGGATTTTTTTTTTCTTATCAGGATCGACTTGAGAAACTGCAAGTTGCTTCTGGTATGGGAGAATTGACCATCTGCAAGGACATTGCCCAGGGGACGCCCAGGTGTTTTGATTTTTAGCATGCTTGTGGGAGGAGCATGGAGCTGGAGCTGACAGAGGGAGCTCATCTGCGCTCTCCCTGGATTGGATTTGAACTGGCAACATTCAGGTCAGCAACCCAACCTTCAAGTCATCAGTCCTGCCGGCACAAGGGTTTAACCCACTGCGCCACTGGTGTTAGGGATGTGAGCTCTGGATGGAGGATACTGGGAGTGATAGTCCAAAAAGTCACCAGTTCTCCATGCTCTGGGAGTTCTAGCCTGTCCTCAACCTCTGGGTCACTTCAAAGAACATACAAAACTACAACTGCCAGGATTCCACAACATTGAGCCGTGGCAGTCACAAGGTCCCCACCAATTATGGTGGATTCAAACACGCATTCAAACACGCATTCTGGACTTTAAGAGAGCTGACTTCCAAAAAATGAAGGAATTACTGAGCGGCATTCCATGGACGCCGATATTAAAAAACAAGGGAGTTAAGGATGGATGGGAGTTTTTCAAAAGTGAAATACTCAAGGCGCAAATGCAAACAGTGCCAACAAAGAAGAAAAATAAGACAAGTGCAAAGAAGCCAGAATGGATGTCCAAAGAACTTCTAACTGAGCTAAAGCTCAAAAGTGACATGCACAAGAAGTGGAAAAGGGGAGAAATCACCAAAGAAGAATTCAAACGTATAGCCAACACCTGTAGGGAAAAGGTTCGCAAGGCTAAAGCGCAAAATGAGCTCAGGCTTGCCAGGGACATAAAAAACAACAAAAAAGGCTTTTTTGCTTACGTTGGTAGAAAAAGGAAGAAAAAGGAGGCGAAAGGGCCATTGCAAGGAGAAGATGGGGTGATGGCGACAGGGGACAGGGAAAAGGCAGAACTACTTAATGCCTTCTTTGCCTCGGTCTTCTCAGAAAAAGAAAGCCATCTTCAACCTCAGCAACACGGAATGGACGAAGGATTGGGGGAAATCCAACCCCAAATAGGGAAACAAGTTGTCCAGGAACACCTGGCCACTCTAAACGAATTCAAGTCCCCAGGGCCAGATCAGCTACACCCAAGAGTACTGAAGGAACTAGCGGAAGTTATTTCAGAACCACTGGCAATTATCTTCGAGAGTTCTTGGAGAACGGGAGAAGTCCCAGCAGATTGGAGGAGGGCGAATGTGGTCCCTATCTTCAAGAAGGGAAAAAAGAACGACCCAAACAATTACCGTCCGGTCAGCCTCACATCAATACCAGGCAAGATTCTGGAAAAGATCATTAAGGAAGTGGTCTGCGAACACTTAGAAACAAATGCGGTCATTGCTAATAGTCAACACGGATTTACCAAAAACAAGTCATGCCAGACTAAACTGATCTCTTTTTTCGATAGAGTTACGAGTTGGGTCGATACAGGGAATGCTGTGGATGTAGCGTACCTGGATTTCAGTAAGGCCTTCGACAAAGTCCCCCACGACCTTCTGGCAAGGAAACTAGTAAAATGTGGGCTAGACAAAACTACGGTTAGGTGGATCTGTAATTGGCTAAGCGAACAAACCCAAAGGGTGATTCTCACCAATGCGTCGTCTTCATCATGGAAAGAAGTGACAAGTGGAGTGCCACAAGCAGGGCTCCGTCCTGGGCCCGGTTCTGTTCAGGATCTTTATTAACGACTTAGACGAAGGGTTAGAAAGCACGATCATCAAGTTTGCAGACGACACCAAACTGGGAGGGATAGCTAACACTCCAGAAGACAGGAGCAGAATCCAAAACGATCTTGACAGACTAGAGAGATGATTGGCCGAAACTCACAAAATGAAGTTCCACAGGGACAAATGCAAGATACTTCACTTCGGCAGAAAAAATGGAAATCAAAGATACAGAATGGGGGACGATGCCTGGCTTGACAGCAGTGTGTGCGAAAAAGACCTTGGAGTCCTCGTGGGGAAGAAGTTAAACATGAGCCAGGAATGTGATGCGGCAGCTAAAAAAGCCAATGGGATTCTGTCCTGCATCAATAGGGGAATAGCGTCTAGATCCAGGGAAGTCCTGCTCCCCCTTATTCTATTCTGCCTTGGTCAGACCACACCTGGAATCACACTGCATCCAATTCTGGGCACCACAGTTGAAGGGAGATGTTGACAAGCTGGAAAGCGTTCAGAGGAGGGCGACTAAAATGATTAAGGGTCTGGAGAACAAGAATCCCTATGAGGAGCGGCTTAAAGAGCTGGGCATGTTTAGCCTGCAGAAGAGAAGGCTGAGAGGAGACATGATAGCCATGGACAAATACGTGAAGGGAAGTCATAGGGAGGAGGGAGGGAGCTTCCTTTCTGCTGTCCTGGAGACTAGGACACAAGGGAACAATGGCTTCCAACTACAGGAAAGGAGATTCCACCTGAACATCAGGAAGAACTTCCTCACTGTGAGAAGGGCTGTTCACCAGTGGAACTCTCTCCCCGGGGCCGTGGTGGAGGCTCCTTCCTTGGAGGCTTTTAAGCAGAGGCTGGATGGCCATCTGTCGGGGGTGCTTTGAATGCGATTTCCTGCTTCTTAGCAGGGGGTTGGACTGGATGGCCCATGTGGTCTCTTCCAACTCTACTATTCTATGATTCTATGATTCTATGATTAATTGTAGTATACCCCAAAAGGGAACAATCAATTTGTTCCCTCTGCTTGGGATCCTGGGAACTAAGCCAGTGTTTCCAAAGGGGTCAAAGGGGTGGTGGAATATTTATAACGAGCAGGACGGGCGTCATTTCCCTGCACTGCCACCCCCACCGGGACCGCCGCCCAAAGCCAGGAAACCAACTCCCATGGCCTGAGCGATAGCCCCCTTCGCCTCCACGTCGTTGCCAACGTTCCCCTCCTCAATCTGCTCTCAACGTTGTCATGAAACCGCACACAAATGCACATGCAAAACTCACACACCTGGATTTAACAGCCACCCTTATCTCAATCTGGAACAATATCTGTCCCCTCCATGCATCCTAGGAAAAGTTTTACGACATGTATGAACGTGTGCAAAGAGCCGACATCGTTTGAGCATCGGACTATGATCTGGAGATCAAATTTCAAATTCATGCTCACTCCTGGAAATTTACTTTTGCAAATCACACACTTTCAGATCTAAAAAAATCCATTATAAGGTCGCCATATGTTGGAAATGACCTGAAATGTTCATGTGTTCCGTACATAAATTATTTCCAAAGCTTGCAAAAGTAACTCTTTTTAACAACGATATCTAGTAATCTGCATCCAACATGGTCAATTTTTTGCATAATAATTTTTATTTATTTTTTGTAAGTGTAGATACAGCGAAAGTGGGAGAACAAAAACCAAGTACAGTAGAGTCTCACTTATCCAACGTTCTGGATTATCCAACGCATTTTTGTAGTCAATGTTTTCAATATATCATGATATTTTGGTGCTAAATTCGTAAATACAGTAATTACTACATAGCATTACTGTGTATTGAACTACTTTTTCTGTAAAATTTGTTGTATAACATGATGTTTTGGTGCTTAATTTGTAAAATCATAATCTAATTTGATGTTTAATAGGCTTTTCCTTAATCTTTCCTTATTATCCAACATATTCGCTCATCCAACGTTCTGCCGGCCCGTTTATGTTGGTTAATGAGACTCTACTGTAGTAAAGAATGGTGAGAAGAGAGACAGGGAGTGAAACAAAGAGGAGAAGAAGAAAATAATAATAATAATAAAAATAAAGTGCTGTTTGATTTCCCATCTGTGCTTCGGAGATTCTTTTTCCATTTTCCTTTAACTTTTGTCATTTTCTCTAGCCTCCTTTCCATTAGCTCACTTCTATATACAAGACAGATCTATCGTAAGATCCATTTTTCTTTTTCTCAGGAATTTTATAACGTTTGTCCAATCAGTCTTATTTTTCCCTTCTCTTATTTTTTGTGTCAAAATAATAATAATAATAATAATAATACGAAATCCAGCATATCTATCTTGTTTGCTGTGTCACAATAAAATAATAATACTACTTTATTTTTCTACCCCGCCAATGCCCATTTGTAAAATGTCCGTTTGTATAATGTCCAATATTTTGGTTAGCCAATCTTTCGAATTTGGAGGTTCTTTTCTTTTCCAAACTCTTGCTAAGGTCAGTCTAGCCGCAGTGCTGATGTAAAATAGTATTCTATCATCCTTTTTCTTTAATATTGAGTTTGAGAATACTAGTAGGTACGTTTCTGGTTTTAATTTGAATTTGGTTCCTATCATCTTTTGTGTCATTTGGTGAATTGTCTTCCAAAATTCTTTGATTTTCCCACATGTCCATTGGTGAAAAAAGGTTCCTATTTTTTCCCCACATTTCCAGCATAATTTAGAGTTCTTTTTGTTGAATTTTGCTAATCTGTCCAGGGTATAATACCAACGGAACTGCGTCTTATACCAATTTTCTCTTATATCTGTTGCTGCCGTGTATTTTTTTTTTCCAAATCTCTTCCCAATGGTCCAACATGGTCAATTTTTTGGGCAGGGGTACTTTGTGCTTTCCTGCATGGCAGGACTTGGACTAGATGGGTCTCTCCCAACTCTAGATTTCTGTGATCCTAAAGCTGGCTCCTCATCTTCCAAGAGTAAAAAGGTAAAGGTTTTCCATGACGTTAAGTCCAGTCATGTCTGACTCTGGGGGTTGGTGCTCATTTCCATTTCTAAGCTGAAGAGCCGGCGTTGTCCGTAGACACCTCCAAGGTCATGTGGCCACTGGCATGACTGCATGGAGCGCTGTTACCTTCCTGCAGGAGCGGTACCTATTGATCTACTCACATTGGCATGTTTTTGAACTGCTAGGTTGGCAGAAGCTGGAGCAACAGTGGCTGCTCACGCCGCTCCCGGGATTTGAACCTGGGACTTTTCGGTCTTCAAGATCAGCAGCTCAGTGCTTTAACACACTTCGCCACCGTCTTCCAAATTGTACCCCAAATTCCCGCAAAGGCTTTGAACTAGAAAAGAGGGGGTGGTCCTCCAAAAAGAAGAGAAATATCTCTTGGCTCCTCTACCCACCGGGTTGCCATTCCCTCCAGGTCCCAGACAAGATAAAGCAAAGAGGAAATTAAAAACACAAGCAAACATGTCAGATTAAAAAAGTGGAAGGGGTGGAGCAACACCCCAGGGTAGTGTGAATGTGCATTAGATGGGGCAATGCAAGGAAACATATGTAATTATAGGGTGCTGCCGAGCTGGTTGCGATGCCCCAGGGGAGGCAACAGAGAGAAGGGAAGTAAAGTAAAAAAGAGAGGGTGCAAAATATATATTTATATGTACATTCTGTCGCTTTCTTCCATTCTGGCCAACCTCGCAGGGTCGTTGTGAAAAGAAAGCATGAAGAACCTAACAGAAGCTGAAGAGATAATAATAATAATAATAATAATAATAATAATAATAATAATAATAATAACGAAACAGACAGACTACAAACAGACAGACTACAAACGTGGCCCAAATGATTCATTGGAACTTATGCCTCACGTACCACCTCCCAGCAGCAAAGAACTGGTGGGATCACAAACCTGCAAAAGTATTGGAAAATGAGCACGCAAAGATACTGTGGGACTTCCGAATCCAGACTGACAAAGTTCTGGAACACAACACACCAGACATCACAGTTGTGGAAAAGAAAAAAGTTTGGATCATGGATGTCGCCATCCCAGGTGACAGTCGCATTGACGAAAAACAACAGGAAAAACTCAGCCGCTATCAGGACCTCAAGATTGAACTTCAAAGACTCTGGCAGAAACCAGTGCAGGTGGTCCCGGTGGTGATGGGCACACGGTGCCATGCCAAAAGATCTCAGCCGGCATTTGGAAACAATAGACATTGACAAAATTACAATCTACCAACTGCAAAAGGCCACCCGACTGGGATCTGCACACATCATCAGAAAATACATCACACAGTCCTAGACACTTGGGAAGTGTTCGACTTGTGGTTTTGCGAAACGAAATCCAGCATGTCTATCTTGTTTGCTGTGCCATACAATGTCGTTGTGTTGATAATAATAATAATAATAATAAAAAACTTTATTTATATCCCGGCACCATCTCCCCACGGGGACTCGGGGCGGCTTACATGGAGCAGTGGCCCAAGCAACATAAGAACAAAATATAAGCAACACAATACAATCACAATATAAAAAGATGAAACAATAATACAATATATCAATACAAACAACAATACAAGATAAAAATTTCATTTAAAACACATAAATGGTAAGACCGTAATAAAAACAGGATAAATTATTAAAAACCCACTGGGGTTGATTAAGATCAAGAAAAGGTGGCGAGAATATACAGAAGATCTGTATAGGAAGGATAATAATATAGCGGATAGCTTTGACGATGTGGTGAGTGAATTAGAACCAGACATCCTGAGGAGTGAGGTTGAATGGGCCTTAAGAAGCATTGCTAATAACAAGGCAGCAGGAGACGATGGGATCCCAGCTGAGTTGTTTAAAATCTTGGAAGTTGTTTAAAATCTTTAAAACCATCTCCAACTGCCGCTCGGGTGCCAGATCTAAGAGGGAGCCATGAAGAGAATTCCATCTTGTCTCTTTACATCAGCTGGAGGCCCCTCCCCGCAATAACATGCTATGCTAGTTTTATATATATGTATGGTTCTCTTGGACATCTCAGCGGCTTTCGATACCATCGACCATGGTATTCTTCTGGGGAGGCTCGCCGGGATGGGCCTCGTGGCACGGTTCTGCTGTGGCTCCAGTCCTTCCTGGAGGGCCGTTCCCAGATGGTGAAGCTGGGGGAAACCTGCTCGGACCCCTGGCCATTGACCTGTGGGGTCCCGCAAGGGTCTATTCTATCCCCCATGCTATTTAACATCTACATGAAACCGCTGGGCGAGGTCATCCGGAGTTTTGGAAGGTGTTGCCATCTCTACGCAGATGACACACAAATCCACTACTCGTTCCCACCTGACTCCAAGGAAGCCCCTCGGGTGCTGAACCAGTGCCTGGCCGCTGTGGCGGACTGGATGAGGAGGAACAAGCTGAGGATCAATCCCGACAAGACAGAGGCCCTCCTGGTCAGTCGCTCGTCGGATCGGGGTATTGGGTGGCAACCTGTGCTGGACGGGGTTGCACTCCCCCTGAAGTCACAGGTCCGCAGTTTGGGGGTCCTCCTGGACTCAGCGTTGACACTTGAGGCTCAGGTGTCGGCGGTGGCCGGGAGGGCCTTCGCACAACTCAAACTTGTGCGCCAACTGCGACCATACCTCGTGAAGTCTGACTTGACCACGGTGGTGCATGCCTTAGTTACCTCTAGACTGGACTACTGTAATGCGCTCTACGTGGGGCTTCCCTTGAAGACGGCTCGGAAATTACAACTGGTCCAACGCTCGGCTGCCAGATTAATAACCGGGGCGAATTACAGGGAGAGATCTACTCCCCTGTTTAAGGAGCTCCACTGGCTGCCGTTCATCTTCCGGTCCCAATTCAAGGTGCAGACCATCATCTATAAAGCCCTAAACGGTTTGGGACCCACCTACCTTCGTGACCGTATCTCCTACCATAAACCTGCCCGATCTCTGCGATCGTCAGGGGAGGCCCTCCTGTCGCCACTGCCTTTATCCCAGACCCGCCTGGTGGGAACAAGGGAGAGGGCCTTTTCTGCTGTGGCCCCCCGTTTGTGGAACTCATTGCCCATTGAAATCAGGCAAGCCTCCACTCTTTCAGACTTTAGGAAAGATCTAAAAACATGGCTCTTCCGATGTGCTTTCGGAGAGTAACTGTTACACACTTTTTGTTACGCCCCCCATTTTATCCTCTAGACCAGGGGTCCCCAAATTTTTTAAGCCGAGGGCCGGTCCACAATCCTTCAGACTGTTGAGGGGCCGGATTATCATTTGGAAAAAAATACAAACAAATTCCAATGCACACTGCATATGTCTTATTTGTAGTGCAAAAACAACAACAAGAACAAGAACAATGAAAGAACAATACAATATTTAAAAAATAAAAACAATTTTAACCAACATACATTTATCAGGATTTCAATGGGAAGTGTGGTCCTGCTTCTGGCCAATGAGATAGTCAAGTGAATTAGGGTTGTTGTTGTTGTTGTTGTTGTTGTTGTGTGCCTTCAAGTCATTTCAGACTTTGGGTGAGCCTAAGTCTAAAATTTATTTATTATTTATTTACTGCATCTATTTACTACATTTGTATCACACCCTTCTCACCCCAAAGGGGACTCAGAGTGGTTTACAAATTATATGTACATACAATATATTATATTATTAGCATAGCACAATATTAACATTATATATTACTATATTGAACTATACCACTATACTGTAATATTATTAGTAGTAATATATGTAATATAGAATATATAATTAATATTATTATATGGTATTATTATTAGGTTATATTGCATTACATTATAATATTATTATCAATATTATATGTATATACAATGTATTATATTATAAAACTGAGGGCGGGGGCCAAGTAAATGACCTTGGAGGGCCGCATCCGGCCCCCGGGCCTTAGTTTGGGGACCCCTGCTCTAGACTGTCTGCTATCTTTTCCCTAGTTCCCTGTGGTTTTATTCTTATCCTTTTCTCACCCCGAGTTTTTCATGCGGCCCGCCCTGTTATATTGCTTTTTGGATTTTGTTTGTACTGTATATGATCCTTTATTGTATTATTGTAATTGTATTATGATATGTTGTTTTTATTTTGTTATATTGTATTTTTCCCGGGCATGGCCCCATGTAAGCCGCCCCGAGTCCCCATTGGGGAGATGGTGGCGGGGTATAAATAAAGTTTTATTATTATTATTATTATTATTATTATTATTATTATTATTATTATACACACACACACACATATGTGTGTGTGTGTATATATATATATATATACACATACATATATATATATACAATATAATTTACAATAATATATAATAATTATAATATATTGTATATACATATCTATATATATATAAAAGAGTGATGGCATCACGGCAGTGGACAAAACAACAAAAGTAAACACCCCACAACCTCGAAAATTGACATCACAATCCCTCATCCATGCCTCTAGGTTGATACAACAAAAAGAAAAGAAAAATAAATTCCTAATTAGAGGGAGAGGAATAATTGTTTTTATCCAATTGCTGCCAGTTATAAGGCTAATCTCCGCTCACTTGGTCTCCTAGCAACCCACTCAGCCCAGGGGACCCTTTACCTTAACTATAACCAATTCCTCAATACTTTATTTCCCATACCACCATACTTCGCCATAGCAACGCGTGGCCGGGCACAGCTAGTAATAGTCATAATATTATATAATAATATTATATCTCTTTTTACGATAGAACCAAATAGGAAATGACATTTATAACCCAGGACCAAAAATCATGTTTATGAATACAGTGGGTGATTTTATTATTTGCAGTGTCTTCTGGGTTTATCTCTAACTGAGACTCCTTCTACACTGCCATATAAAATCCAGATTATCCACTTTGTAGACTCATACAATCCAGTTCAAAGCAGATAATGTGGATCCATACCTCACAACCTCTGAGGATGCCTGCCATAGATGTGGGCGAAATGTCAGGAGAGAATACTTCTGGAACATGGCCATACAGCCCAAAAGACATACAACAACCCTGTGATCCCGGCCATGAAAGCCTTCGACAACATAATGTGGATTATCTGCTCTGATAATCTGGACCATATGGCAGCGTAGAAGGGGCCTTAGTCTGGATTTACACTGCCCTATAGTCCAGGATCTGATCCCAGATTATCTGATTTGAACTGGATTATATGAGTCTACACCCAGGCATGGGCAAACTTCGGCCCTCCAAGTGTCTTGGACTTCAACTCCCACAATTCCTAACAACTGGGAGTAGAAGTTCAAAACACCTGGAGAGCCGAAGTTTGCCCATGCCTGGTCTACACTGTCAGATAATCTGAGATAAGAAGATAGTTTGAGATCTGATCCTGGGATACAGGGCAGTGTAGATCCAGACGAAGGCCTCTTCTACATTCTCAGATTATCAAAGCAGAAAATCCATATCATTTTATTTGAACTGGATTATTTTAGGGCCCTTCCACACAGCCATATAACCCAGAATATAAAGGCAGAAAATCCCACAATATCTGTTTTGAACTAGATTATCTGAGTCCACACGGCCATATATTCCAGTTCAAAGCAGAAAATGTGGGATTTTATTTACCTGTGTGGAAGATATTGCGCCAAATTGCTATGTGTGTGTGTAAAGAAATCCTTGCAAAGATATCCTTGCAAAGTTGCTTGCTTTCTCTGCAAAAAGGGAGCTGAGCTCTTTTTGCAGAGGCAAGGCCACGCCTAAAACAATGTATCTGTTTGATGGCAGGTGGCTGGGATTGTCAGTTGGAATTTGAGTTTGGAGGGAGAGCGCAGAAAAAGACAGGGCTCTCTAGCTACGGTCAAGTAGTAGTTTTGAATATGCTATGCTGTATATATTGAATGCTGATTGATTGGTTATTGATCTTATGCAACTACATGGACATTGTACAATTGCAGAACTGTTTTATATTTCAACTCAACAAGCAAGAGTAAAGTTCCTTTGTTCTTTTCAATTCTTCTGCCTGGTCTGAGTTTCTTTGCACATGGTGTTAACTGGACGCTACTGATTCCGCTATACTCTCACCTGGTAACAGAAGAGGCCCTAGTCTATATTGCCATTTAATCCAGTTCAAAGAAGACAATGTGGGTTTTATATGGCAGTGTAGAAGGGGCCTAAGAGTGCTTATACATTGCAGAATTAACTCAGTTTGACACCACTTTCATTGCCATGGCTCAATGCTATGGAATTGTGTTTTTTTTTCTTCAGTTTGGAAAGGCCCCAGCTGTCTTTGATTGACAGAGAAGGCTCAAGACCTTGTCGGACTACAACTTCCAGGATTCCATAGCCTTGCGACATGATTGCGAAAGCAGCCCAAAAGACTGTTCTCTATGGCCTTTGCTCCTTAAAACCCAATTTTAGCCTTGCTTGCCTTCAGGGACCGTGGAAAGCTGTTCTTAGGCTCAGCTTTCCGAATGAAAAACAACTTCCCTTCCAAATCTGTTTTTAAAATATCTTGGGGAGCTCTGGCAGGCTGAGAGACCCATAAAAAACCTTTAATAAATTCATTTATTGGGAAAGTTCGGAAACAACACACGGACAGGGGTGCATCTATATTGTAGAATGAACAGGGTTTGACACCACTTGAACAGCCATCACTCATTGCACTTTATGTGTTTTAAGTTTTGTATACTGTTCCATGTGTATTAATAGTTTTTTAACTGTTGTGTTTTTACTGTATTGTTTTTGTAGGCATTGATTTTTTGCCAGATCTGTAAGCCGCCTTGAGTCCCTTCGGGTGAGAAAGGCAGGATAGAAATGAGGTAAATAAATACAGTATAGTCTCACTTATCCAACATAAACGAGCCGGAAGAACGTTGGATAAGTGAAAATGTAGGATAATAAGGATGGATTAAGGAAAAGCCTATTAAACATCGAATTAGGTTATGATTAAGGACCAAAACATCATGTTTTACAACAAATCGACAGAAAAAGCAGTTCAATACATGGTAACGTTATGTAGTCATTACTGTATTTATGAATTTATCACTAAAACATTGCAATGTATTGAAAACATTGACTACAAAAACACTGACTACTAAAAGGCAGACTCCGTTGGATAATCCAGAATGTTGGATAAGTGAGACTCTACTGTAAATACATTGCTATGAAACTCAGGGAGTTGTAGTTTAGCCAGGCACCAGCGCTCTTTGGCAAAGAAGGCTAAAGATTGTGCAAACCTACAGCTCCTGGGTTCCCATAGCACTGAACCACGACAGTGATATTGAACTGCATTAAGTCCACAGTGTAGATGCACCCTCAAGTGTCCTACCCTGTTTCCCCGAAAATAAGACAGTGTCTTATATTAATTTTTGCTTCCAAAGATGCACTAGGTCTTATTGTCAGGGGATGACTTCTTTTTCCATGAAGAAGAATTAATATTTATTGTTGAACAAAAAATGAACATTTATGATATATTGTACAGTAGTTGTCATCACAAACTAGCATAACCAGACAAACTGAATCCCATAAAGACTTCTTGTTACTACCATTATTTCCATGTACAACAATCTATGGTACGTACTTGGCTAGGTCTTACTTTCAGGGGCGGCCTTATATTTCGCAATTCAGCAAAACCCCTACTAGGTCTTATTTTCAGGGGATGTCTTATTTTCGGGGAAACAGGGTAGTCCAGCTGTGAAACGATTGCTTCTGATTGACAAGGTTCCTTCAGAGGGATGTGCTGCCTTCCTTTGAGGCTGAGATAGTGTGACTTGCTCAGGAGCATCCATAACTGAGTCTCTTGTATCTGTGGTCTCCTCGTGCAGTTCTTTGAGCACCAGATTAGTAAAGTAAAAGTAAAGGTTTCCCCTGATGTTAAGTCCAGTTGTGACTGACTCTGGGGGTTGGTGCTCAACTCCATTTCAGGGAGGTGGTACTTGAGGCATACGTTCCAATGAATCATTTGGGCCACATAGTTGTGTCTCTGTTTGTAGTCTGTCTGTGCAATTTTCTTACAGCAGCTGAGGATATGATCCATGGTTTCGTCAGTTTCCTTGCAGAGTCTGCATTTTGGGTCATCAGCTGATTTTTCGATCTTGGCCTGAATTGCCTTTGTCCTGATGTCTTGCTCCTGGGCTGCAAGGATCAGGCCTTCTGTCTCCTTCTTCAGGGTCCCATTCGTGAGCCAGAGCCAGGTCTTCTATTATTATTATTATTATTATTATTATTATTATTATTATTATTATTAATTGCCTTTGTCCTGATGGCTTGCTCCTGGGCTGCAAGGATCAGGCCTTCTGTCTCCTTCTTCAGGGTCCCATTCGTGAGCCAGAGCCAGGTCTTCTATTATTATTATTATTATTATTATTATTATTATTATTATTATTATTATTATTAATTGCCTTTGTCCTGATGTCTTGCTCCTGGGCTGCAAGGATCAGGCCTTCTGTCTCCTTCTTCAGGGTCCCATTCGTGAGCCAGAGCCAGGTCTTCTATTATTATTATTATTATTATTATTATTATTATTAATTGCCTTTGTCCTGATGTCTTTCTCCTGGGCTGCAAGGATCAGGCCTTCTGTCTCCTTCTTCAGGGTCCCATTCGTGAGCCAGAGCCAGGTCTTCTATTATTATTATTATTATTATTATTATTATTATTATTATTATTAATTGCCTTTGTCCTGATGTCTTGCTCCTGGGCTGCAAGGATCAGGCCTTCTGTCTCCTTCTTCAGGGTCCCATTCGTGAGCCAGAGCCAGGTCTTCTATTATTATTATTATTATTATTATTATTATTATTATTATTATTATTAATTGTCTTTGTCCTGATGTCTTGCTCCTGGGCTGCAAGGATCAGGCCTTCTGTCTCCTTCTTCAGGGTCCCATTCGTGAGCCAGAGCCAGGTCTTCTATTATTATTATTATTATTATTATTATTATTATTATTATTATTAATTGCCTTTGTCCTGATGTCTTGCTCCTGGGCTGCAAGGATCAGGCCTTCTGTCTCCTTCTTCAGGGTCCCATTCGTGAGCCAGAGCCAGGTCTTCTATTATTATTATTATTATTATTATTATTATTATTAATTGTCTTTGTCCTGATGTCTTGCTCCTGGGCTGCAAGGATCAGGCCTTCTGTCTCCTTCTTCAGGGTCCCATTCGTGAGCCAGAGCCAGGTCTTCTATTATTATTATTATTATTATTATTATTATTATTATTATTATTATTATTAATTGCCTTTGTCCTGATGTCTTGCTCCTGGGCTGCAAGGATCAGGCCTTCTGTCTCCTTCTTCAGGGTCCCATTTGAGAGCCAAAGCCAGGTCTTCTCCTTATCAGCTTTTCCTTCAATTTTGTCAAGAGCCGGCGTTGTCCGTAGACACTTCCAAGGTCATGTGGCCAAAGGCATGACTGCATGGAACGCCGTTACCTTCCCGCCGGAGTGGTACCTATTTATCTACTCACATTTGCATGTTTTCGAACTGCTAGGTTGGCAGAAGCTGGAGCTAACAGCAGGCGCTCACTCCGCTCCCCGGATTTGAACCTGGGACCTTTCAGTCTGCAACTTCAGCAGCTCAGCGCTTTAACACCCTGAGCCACCGGATTAGGATTCCATTAAATCAGGGACACTCACCAAGCAAGTCACACTCTCTCAGCCTCATATTAAAACCCAGGACCGAGTTTGTGCTTCTGTTTATATGGGCATCACGAGCTGCCTTTGTTTTTGTGTTGTGCGACACGCAGCTGCTGGGAGAACGGCTCGTCTGTGTGTGCCATTCCCGCCTCCCAAATTCCTTCCCAGGGAGAGACCTTTTTACTGCAGGTTCCCTTTTCCAAGAGGGGTGATTAAGGGTTCGTTTACGAGCCCCCCAACACCCGGAGCCCCCCTCTGCCCATGGGGCTGGGATGCGGAGGCCTGTAATTAAGCCACAGGCAGGGCCTTAACGAGCCAACAGCGAACCCAGCCCTGGGTTTAATTAACGAACCCTCTGCAACACAGACCGAGGTGCGGCTTCCCTGCCTTTGCCACCCCTTTGGGATATATGGGATCCTTATTTGACGCCAATCTGGGGTGCGTCTACACCAGGCATGGGCGAACTTTGTCCCTCCAGGTGTTTTGGACTTCAACTCCCACCATTCCTAACAGTTAGGAATGGTGGGAGTTGAAGTCCAAAACACCTGGAGGGACAAAGTTCGCCCATACCTGGGTGAGGGTGATTGCTTCTGTAGCTTTTTGCACCCGTTTTTGGCTCCTGCCACTTATTCTGACCTGGCTTTTGCTTCTAACACCTGAAATAACTTATTTTGAGCCGCGGCGACGCCTTGTGAAAGTGATTTTCGTGACAATGCCAAGCGGAGAAGGACTTCCGTTTACCTGTCCAAATCCCTCCTTCCCGTTGGCCTTGTTGTAAACATGACAAGCTAATCCGCCCGACGCCCATAAAGACAGCGGCTGAACATTGGCGTTATTATTCCAAAATTGGAGATGTGCCACCGCCGGGGTCATGAGATTTCCCTGGTTGGGATTTTTCTGGCTTTGGGAAGAAGACAAGAAAAGGGGGGAAAAAAAACCAGGAGGGCGGGATGGGACGGGAGGGAGGTTTGTGAAGTTATAAACAGGGCGGCAGAGCCTCGTAAATCATTTCCTCTCTTTCTGGCTCGTTCAAGCCATCATCGCTCAGGGTCATCCAATGAAAGCGGCTGGAAGGAGGCCAGGAGGAGGCAAGAGCAGGCAAGCCTTTGGGGCCCAGAGCAAAATCCACTTCTGCGCAATATCCATGGCCGGTATAGTGTGCCGTGGATAATGGGACACGGAGATGCATCATCGTAGGTTGGGAGAAAGTTAGAAAAGCCCAAGTGGAGGATGGATTCAAGCTTGCTTTAACTTCGTGTCCATGTGGCCTGCCCTGGTTTTTATTGCTTTTTCTGAATTTTGGGTTGTAATGTATGTTATTATTTATGGTACAGTAGAGTCTCACTTATCCAACACTCGCTTATCCAACGTTCTAGATTATCCAACACATTTTTGTAGTCAATATTTTCAATGCATTGTGATATTTTAGTGCTGAATTCATAAATACAGTAATTACTGCATAGCATTACTGTGTAATAAACTACTTTTTCTGTCAAATTTGTTGTGTAACATGATGTTTTGGTGCTTAATTTATAAAATCATAACCTAATTTGATGTTTAATAGGCTTTTCCTTAATCTCTCTGTATTATCCAACATATTCGCTTATCCAACGTTCTGCCGGCCCGTTTATGTTGGATAAGTGAGACTCTACTGTATTGTTAAATTGTGTTATGATATGTTGTTTTATATTCTGTCATATTGTATGGTTTCGGGCATGGCCCCATGTAAGCCGCCCCGAGTCCCCGTTGGGGAGATGGTGGCGGGGTATAAATGAAGTTTTATTATTATTATTATTATTATTATTATTGACACGACGACGTTGTATGACACAGCAAACAAGATAGATATGCTGGATTTCGTATCACAAAACCACAAGTCAAACACTTCCCAAGTGTCTAGAACTGTGTGATGTATTATTATTATTATTATTGACACAAAGACATAGTATGACACAGCAAATGAGATGTATATGCTGGATTTCGTTTCACAAAACCACAAGTCGAACACTTCCCAAGTGTCTAGAACTGTGTGATTATTATTATTATTATTATTATTGACGCAACGACGTTGTATGACACAGCAAACAAGATAGATATGCTGGATTTCGTATCACAAAATCACAAGTCGAACACTTCCCAAGTGTCTAGAACTGTGTGACTATTATTATTATTATTATTATTATTATTATTATTATTATTATTATTGACACAAAGACATAGTATGACACAGCAAATGAGATGTATATGCTGGATTTCGTTTCACAAAACCACAAGTCGAACACTTCCCAAGTGTCTAGGACTGTGTGATGTATTTTCGGATGATGCGTGCAGATCCCAGTCGGGTGGCCTTTTGCAGTTGGCAGATCGTGATTTTGTCAATGTCTATTGTTTCCAAATGCCGGCTGAGATCCTTTGGCACGGCACCCAGTGTGCCCATCACCACCGGGACCACCTGCACTGGTTTCTGCCAAAGTCTTTGACGTTCAATCTTGAGGTCCTGATAGCGGCTGAGTTTTTCCTGTTGTTTTTCGTCATTGCGACTGTCACCTGGGATGGCGACATCAATGATCCAAACCTTGTTCTTTTCCACAACTGTGATGTCTGGTGTGTTTTGTTCCAGAACTATTATTATTATTATTATTATTATTATTATTATTATTATTGCTAGAAAAGTTAAGAACAATTAAGAAGGATTCCCCCAGCCAGGAAGCAGCCAGGCTTTGAAGCTGAAAGGCTACTCAATGCTAATCAAGCTGGCCAATTGCAACGTTCACACATGCCTCAGGCAGGAGCCCTGATGGCGTAGTGGACTAAAGCCTCGTGACTTGAAGGTTGGGTTGCTGACCTGAAGGCTGCCAGGTTCGAATCCCACCCGGGATAGAGGATGAGCTCCCTCTATCAGCTCCAGCTCCATGTGGGGACATGAGAGAAGCCTCCCACAAGGATGGTAAAAACATCAAAAACATCCGGGCATCCCCTGGGTAATGTCCTTGCAGACAGCCAATTCTCTCACTCCAGAAGCGACTCAAGTTGCTCCTGACACACACACACACACATACACACACAAACCTTGCCTCAGGCAGTCAAGAGTTCTTTCTTCCACCCTGAACATTCCACACACACATATATACACAGTAGAGTCTCACTTATCCAAGCTAAATGGGCCGGCAGAACCTTGGATAAGCAAATATCTTGGAAAATAAGGAGGGATTAAGGAAAAGCCTATTAAACATCAAATTAGGTCATGATTTTACAAATTAGGCACCAAAACATCATGTTATACAACAAATTTGACAGAAAAAGTAGTTCAATAGGCAGTAATGTTATGTTGTAATTACTGTATTTACGAATTTAGCACCAAAATATCACGATATATTGAAAACATTGACGACAAAAATGGCTTGGATAATCCAGAACGTTGGATAAGCGAGTGTTGGATAAGTGAGACTCTACTGTATATATATATATATACTAGCTGTGGCCAGCCATGCGTTGCTGTGGCTTATGGGGCTGCTTTGTTGGCCAGGTGGCATAGCAATGAATAGCCCTGCAGCCTCAAAGCCTGGCCGTTTTCTTCTTATGGGAATCCATGTTTGGTGAGCTGGAATACAGAGGAATAGACTTGCTGCTTGGAAGGCTGGGTATTTGCGTTCTAGGGGAATGGGTTTTTAAGCTGCTAGAATAGCAATGAATAGCCTCACTACTTCAAAGCCTGGCTGCTTGCTACCTAGAGGAATCTTTGGTTGATCAGCTTCAATAGTACAGAGTAGTATTGCTGCTTCAAAGCCTGACCGCCTTCTACCAAGGTTAATCCTTTGTTGGTCTGGTTGAATTGGACTGAACAGCCTTGCAGCTTCAATGGCTGGCTGTGTTATACCTAGGGGAATCCTTGTTTGGTGAGCTGGAGTAGCACCCTCAATAAAAGAGGCAGTGGGGTCTACCTTTCTGACTGGCAGCCAGGGAGAGAACGGCTCTTCCTCATCGTCTGTAATTTTGACTATTTTTCTAGGTTTTTTTAATTGAAATACACAGATCGGATGACTATGTTTTTTGTGGCCAAATTTGGTGTGATTTGGTTCAGTGGTTTTGTTGTTTGCGCCATGGGAAAAATGCACATTACATTTATATATATATAGATATGTATTAAAAAAAAAACCTTGCCTAGCTTCCAACAGACCTCACAACCTCTAAAGATGCCTGCCATAGATGTGGGTGAAACATCAGGAGAGAATGCTTCTGGAACATGGTCAGACAGCCCAGAAAACTCACAGCAACCCAATTAAGAAGGGCTTTCCGGGTTATATCCCCATCAAGAAGGAAACGGTAGGGTCACTGCATACAGGTGATGGCGAAACGCTAACAGGGGACAGAGAAAAGGCAGAGCTCCTCAACACCTTCTTTACTCGGTTTTCTTTCTCCCAAAAGGTAAACAGGGTTCAACTTAAAGAGGGTGAAGCACAGGATGCAGGAGCACAGAACAGGTAAAGAGACAACACAAAACTATCTGGCTAATCTAAATGAATGCAAGTATCCAGAACCAGATGAACTACATCCTTAAAAGCAATGGCAGAAGTTATTTCAGAATCAATGCAATCATCTTTGAGAATTGCTGGAGAGCAGCAGAAGTCCCAGCAGAAGACTGGAGGAGGGCAAATGTTGTTCCTATCCTCAAAAAAGAGGGAAAAGATGACCCAGTTATCCTGACATCGATGCCAGGAAAGATTCTGGATGAGATCATTAAGGAGGCAGTCAGTAATCACTAAGAAAAGAATGCCAGACTCATTAATAGTTAACATGGGTTTCTCAGACATGTCAAGCCAGATCAACCATATCTCTTGTTTTGATAGAGTTACAAGTTTGGTAGATGAAGGAACTGGTGTGGATATAGCATATCTCAATTTCAGTAAGGCCTTTGGCAAGCTTTCCCATGACATTCCCACATAAAATCTAATAAGTCGTGGGCTCGGCAAGGCTCCTGTGAGGTGGATTGGAGTTGGCTGACTGGCCGAACCCAAAGGGTGCTTCAGTTCAATGGCTCCACTTTCCTCATCCTAAAGAGAAGGGACTATTTGGCTGCCATAAGACAGCATCAGAACCCAAAGGCTAATGCAACAGCTAAGATTGATGTAATTGTTACTTATTGTTTATTTTAATTGTATGTTTTATCTTCTTTTAATAATGTCTTTTGTTATGCTGGCTATGTAGTGTATATTGTGTATAAGCGATAAAGATGACACAGACTGACCTATAGATAAGGCACGAGGTTTTCGGATGAACGGATCTGAGCATATAGATTTTTAAAATTTATATAATGTAATTTTGTATTGCATTTAATTGTTTTTAACTGATTTTATGTATTGCTGACTTATTTTGTATAGGCATCTAATTGTGCAAGTGTTGTAAGCCGCCCTGAGTCCCTTCGGGTGAGAAGGGCGAGATATAAATATTGGAAATAAATAGATAAATAAATATTGTTGTTGTTATTATTGGAAACCGCCCTGAGTCCCCTCGGGGAGATAGAGCGGTATATAAAGTTTTACTTACTTACTTACTTACTTACTTAATTACTTCTATCTATATATATATAAAAGGGTAATGAAATTTCGGCCTAGGACAAAACAACAAAACTACACATCCCAGAAACACTAAACTTGGCAGCACAACTACCCTCATCCATGCCTCTACGTTCATACAACAAAAAGAAAAGAAAAATAAAGTCCTAATTAGAGGGAGAGGAATAATTGTTTTTATCCAATTGCTGCCAGTTAGAAGGCTAAGCTCCGCCCACTTGGTCTCCTAGCAACCCACTCAGCCCAGGGGACAGGCAGAGTTAGGCCTCACTTAGGCCTCTTCCACACTGCCTATAAAATACAGATTATCTGATTTGAACTGGATTATATGGCAGTGTAGACTCAAGGCCTTTCCACACAGCTATATAACCCATTTATATTCTTATATAATAATAATAATAATAATAATAATAATAATAATAATAATAATAATAACAACAACTTTATTTTGATACCCCGCCCCATCTCCCCGGAGGGACTCGGAGCGGCTTACATGGGGACAAAGCCCGACATACACAACAATAAAACACTGAAGCGAATATTTCAACATTAAAACATCAACATCAATAAAACCATCATAAAAAACAACATACAGCACAAAATATTAAAAACAGAAGACCAAAACACGGATCTGGGCCAAGGTGCAGCATATTTCAACATGGGAGAGGTAGTTTCTTAGCCTAAGTAGTCAATAAAATGCATAGTAATAATGGCGGAGTATCCTATTGTTAAATGGGCAGATAGTTCGAACCTGCAATAATTATCTGCTTTGAACTGAATTATCTTGACTCCACACTGCCATATAATCCACTTCAGTGTGCAGTCGGACACAACTGGACTTAATGTCAGGAGAAAACCTTGACCCTTGACCTTAACTACCACCAATTCCTCAATACTTTATTTCCCAGACCACCAGACTTTGCCACAGCAACGCGTGGCCGGGCACAGCTAGTACTTACTAACAATGCAATTCTAGGCTGCATCAAGAAGAGTCAACTATCCAAACTGAGGGAAGTCATTGTCCCAACCTGTGCTGCATTGGTCAGACCTAACCTGGAATAACATTGAGTCTAATTCTGGGTACAATTCAAGAAAGATATGGAAAAGATATAGATAGAAGGTGTCCAGAGAAAAGCCAACAAAGCAATCAAAGGTCTGGAATGTGAGTCTGATGGAGTGTCCTTCTTTGGAGGTTTTTAAAAAGAGGTTGGATGGATGTCTATCAGGAGTTGTTGTATGTCTTTCGGGCTGTGTGGCCATGTTCCAGAAGCATTCTCTCCTGACGTTTCGCCCACATCTATGGCAGGCATCCTCAGAGGTTGTGAGGTATGGAGAAAACTAAGCAAAGAGGTAAATATATATCTGTGGAAAGTCTAGGGTGAGAGAGGTCAGTGTGAATGTTGTGTAGTTAATCACTTTAATTAGCATTGAAAAGCTTATCTGCTGTCTTCTTCCTGCCTCTGGGGCATCCTTTGTTTAGAGTCGTTAACTGCCCTTGGTTGATTCATGTCTGGAAATCCTCTGTTTTCAGAGTATTGCTTTTTATACTGGTAGCCAGTATTTTTTTAATACTGGCTACCAGTATTAAAAAACTCAAAAATCAGAACAGTAAATAAAAAGCAATACTCTGAAAACAGAGGATTTCCAGACATGAATCAACCAAGGGCAGTTAACGACTCTAAACAAAGGATGCCCCAGAGGCAGGAAGAAGACAGCAGATAAGCTTTTCAATGCTAATTAAAGTGATTAACTACACAACATTCACACTGACCTCTCTCACCCTAGACTTTCCACAGATATATATTAACCTCTTTGCTTAGTTTTCTCCATACCTCACAACCTCTGAGGATGCCTGCCATAGATGTGGGCGAAACGTCAGGAGAGAATGCTTCTGGAACATGGCCACACAGCCCGAAAGACATACAACAACCCTGTGATCCCGGCCATGAAAGCCTTCGACAACACATCTGTCAGGAGTGCTTGGATGGTGTGCTCCGGCATGACACAAGAGGGTGGACTGGATGGCCCTTGGGGTTCCCTTCCAACTCTAGAGTCCTAGGATTCCTTCTTGAGAAGGAGAGCCGGTCCTTTCCGGATGGCAGAGAGGCTTTCCAAATCCGGAGCGCAGCCTGGGAATGTTTGGCTCGGGGTTGGCCCGGCACACCTTCCCACCGCAGAGAAGTCAAGGCGCCTTTTTATCTGGGCTCTTGGCTCAGCCATCAAAGAGGAGGTTGGAGCCTCCGCCGCGGCATCTGCCGAGGCCCTGTAATCCTTGGGCTCCTCGGGGAGGGAAATGCTCCCAGTATCAAAGGTAGAATCGTGCAAAGACAGCCCTCCCTCCGCCGTGAACATGCCTGCGCCGCGGTTCATCTCTTGTTTGAATCTGCTCGCTCTCAGGCTCCGCTTTCCATGCGGCCCCAGAATGCTGCTCTTTCTTTCGAAAGGTTCAAAATAAGGTGGGAGAATGGCCCATACGAGTAGAAAAGGAAGATTAAAAACTGCAAAAAAAAAAAGGGGGGCTCAAAAATACCCAGAATCATAGGATCCTAGAGCTGGAAGGGGCCCCCCAAGGCCATCAAGTCCAGCCCTTATCATAGAATCATAGAATAGTAGAGTTGGAAGAGACCTCATGGGCCATCTAGTCCAACCCCCTGCTAAGAAGCAGGAAATCGCATTCAAAGCACCCCCGACAGATGGCCATCCAGCCTCTGCTTAAAAGCCTCCAAAGAAGAAGCCTCCACCACGGCCCCGGGGAGAGAGTTCCACTGTCGAACAGCCCTTCTCACAGTGAGGAAGTTCTTCCTGATGTTCAGGTGGAATCTCCTTCCTTTCCTGTAGTTTGAAGCCCTTGTTCCCTTGTGTCCTAGTCTGCAGGGCAGCAGAAAACAAGTGTGCTCCCTCCTCCCTATGACTTCCCTTCACGTATTTGTCCATGGCTCTCATGTCTCCTCTCAGCCTTCTCTTCTGCAGGCTAAACATGCCCAGCTCTTTAAGCCGCTCCTCATAGGGCTTGTTCTCCAGACCCTTCATCATTTTAGTCGCCCTCCTCTGGACGCTTTCCAGTTTGTCAACATCTCCCTTCAACTGTGGTGCCCAAAATTGGACACAGTATTCCAGGTGTGGTCTGACCAAGGCAGAATAGAATAAGGGGGAGCAGGACTTCCCTGGATCTAGACGCTATTCCCCTATTGATGCAGGACAGAATCCCGTTGGCTTTTTTAGCAGCCGCATCACATTGTTGGCTCATGTTCCCCTTCCTCCCCACGAGGACTCCAAGGTCTTTTTCGCACACACTGCTGTCAAGCCAGGCATCGTCCCCCATTCTGTACCTTTGATTTCCATTTTTTCTGCCGAAGTGAAGTATCTTGCATTTGTCCCTGTTGAACTTCATTTTGTTAGTTTTGGCCAATCATCTCTCTAGTCTGTCAAGATCGTTTTGAATTCTGCTCCTGTCTTCTGGAGTGTTAGCTCTCCCTCCCAGTTTGGTGTCGTCTGCAAACTTGATGATCGTGCCTTCTAACCCTTCGTCTAAGTCGTTAATAAAGATCCTGAACAGAACCGGGCCCAGGACGGAGCCCTGCTTGTGGCACTCCACTTGTCACTTCTTTCCATGATGAAGACGACGCATTGGTGAGAATCACCCTTTGGGTTCGTTCGCTTAGCCAATTACAGATCCACCTAACCGTAGTTTTGTCTCGCCCACATTTTACTAGTTTGTTTGCCAGAAGGTCGTGGGGGACTTTGTCGACCTTTTCTGCCATCAAACAGAAGGGAAGTCAAACTGGCACCCAAAGGAGCTGCCTTCTCTATGTATCTGACTACAGACCCCATCAAAAGCCCTTGAAATTGTCTATTTTCTTATGCCCGACCCCTTTTTATCCATAGTGGTTGATTTTTGTATCATTACCTCCTTTTGCTTGGTCATTTTATATTTTACTAGCTTTGCCCGGCCACGCGTTGCTGTGGCTTATGGGAATCCTTCGTTGGCCAGGTGGAATAGCAGCAAATAGCCTTGTAGTCTCAAAGCCTTGCTGTTTTCTGGAGTAGCTGGAGCTTTTTGTTGTATGAACGTAGAGGCAGATGATCTGTATTTTATAGGCAGTGTGGAAGAGGCTTAAGTGAGGTCTAACTCTGCCTGTTCCCTAGGCAGAGTGGGTTGCTAGGAGACCAAGTGGGTGGAGCTTAGCCTTCTAACTGGCAGCAATTGGAATAAAAACAAATATTCCTCTCCCTCTAATTAGGACTTTATTTTTCTTTTCTTTTTGTTATATAAACGTAGAGGCATGGATGAGGGGTTGTGCTGCCAAGTTTAGTGTTTCTGGGACGTGTAGTTTTGTTGTTTTGTCCTAGGCCGAAATTTCATTACCCTTTTATATATATAGACTAGCTGTGCCCGGCCACGCGTTGCTGTGGCAAAATATGGTGGTCTGGGAAATAAAGTATTGAGGAACTGGTGGTAGTTAAGGTAAAGGGTAAACGTTTTCCCCAGACATTAAGTCCAGTCATGTCTGACTCAGAGTGTTGGTGCTCATCTCCATTTCTAAGCCGAAGAGCCAGCGTTGTCCATAGACTCCTCCAAGGTCATGTGGGATGACTGCATAGAGCGGCGTTACCTTCCCGCCAGAGCAGTACCTATTGATGCACTCACATTTGCATGTTTTTGAACTTCTGGGTTGGCAGAAGCTGGGGCTAACAGTGGGGGCTCTCCGCTCCCCCAATTCAAACCTGCAGCCTTTCGGTCCAGAAGTTCAGCAGCTCAGCGCTTTAACACGCTGCGCCATCAGGGGATATTATTTCCTAAAGGTTGTGAATATACAATATTTCTGATTGGTTTTTTTGTCTGTTGGAGGCAAGTATGAATGCTGCAATTAGGAAAAATGATTAGGATGTAATGGCCTTGCAGCTTTAAAGCCTGGCTGTTTCCTCCCTGAGTGAATTTTTTGTTGGGAGGTGTTAGCTGGCCCTGATTGTTTCCTGTCTGGAATTCCCTTGTTTTCAGAGTGGTGTTGTTTGCGATATTTTATGTGCTTCTACTGTCTGTGGCCCTGAGAAAACAGAGGATTTGCCAGACTTTGATGATGGGAATACTTTGTTGGGAGGTGTTAGCTGGCCCTGATTGTTTCCTGTGTGGAATTCCCCTGTTTATTTACTGTCCTGGTTTTAGAGATTATATTGTTCTGCATTATTCTATCCCAGTAATTATTTCATATTAAAATAGAATCTCACTTATCCAACATTCACGTATATAATGTTCTGGATTATCCAACGCAGTCTGCCTTTTCGTAATCAATGTTTTTGTAGTCAGTGTTTTAAATTCATTGTGATATTGTAGTGGTAAATTTGTAAATACAGTACAGTAGTGTCTCACTTATCCAACATAAACAGGCTGGCAGAATATTGGATAAGCGAATATGTTGGATAATAAGGAGGCATTAAGGATAAGCCTATTAAACATCAAATTAGGTTATGATTTTACAAATGAAGCACCAAAATATCATCTTAGACAACAAATTTGACAGAAAAAGTAGTTCAATACACAGTAATGCTATGTAGTAATTACTGTATTTATGAATTTAGCACCAAAATATCACAATATATTGAAAACATTGACTACAAAAATGCATTGGATAATCCAGAACATTGGATAAGCGAGTGTTGGATAAGTGAGACTCTACTGTAATTACTACATAGCATTACTGCGCATGGAACTACTTTTTCTGTCAAATTTGTTGTATAATATGATGCTTTGGTGCTTAATTTGTAAAACGATTACCTAATTTGATGTTTAATCGGCTTTGCCTGAATCCCTTCTTATTATCCAACATATTCACTTATCCTGCCGGCCTGTTTACGTTGGATAAGTGAGACTCTACTGTATATTGATAATCTTATATTCTCTGCTTAGAACTGGATTATCTGAGGCCCCTTCTTCACAGCTGTATAAAATGCACACTGAAGTGGATTATATGGCAGTGTGGAGTCAAGATAATCCAGTGCAAAGCAGATAATGTAAGATTATAAATGGGTTATATAGCTGTGTGGAAGGGCCTTGAGTCTACACTGCCATATAATCCAGTTAAAATCAGATAATCTGTGGAAGAAGCCTCAGTGAGGCCTAAATCAGCCTGTCCCCTAACTGAAGCCTGGCTGTCCCTTGGTTGCTAGGCAACGAAGTGGGCAGAGATTAACCCTCTAAACTGGCAGCAATTGGATAAAAAAAATATTGCTCTCCCTCTAATTAGGACTTTATTTTTCTTTTCTTTTTGTTGTATCAACCCTGAGGCATGGATGATGGGTTGTGTTGTCAAATTTCGAGGTTGCGGGGCCTGTACTTTTGTTGTTTTGTCCACTGCCCTGATGCCATCACTCTTTTATATATATAGATTGCATGTTATGTTTTAACCAATTATTTTACTTGATTGTTGTACCATTGTTTTTAGTTATTGATATGTGTTTTAAATTGTTATACTTTGCTTCTGTGTTAGGCTCGGCCCCATGTTAGCCGCCCTGAGTCCCTTCAGGGAGATAGTGGCGGGATAGAAAAATAAAGTATTATTACAGTAGAGTCTCACTTATCCAACATTCGTTTATCCAACATTCTGGATTATCCAACGCAGTCTGGTTTTTAGTAGTCAATGTTTTTGAAATAATAATAATAGTAATATCAGATACTCCTCAAAGCACAGCAGACAAAAAACCAGTACAAGAAAACTGCACTACAAACTAGAGCTGACAGCTGGCACAACAAAACACTGCATGGAAAGTTCCTTGACAAAATTGAAGGAAAAGCTGACAAGGAGAAGACCTGGCTCTGGCTCACGAATGGGACCCTGAAGAAGGAGACAGAAGGCCTGATCCTTGCAGCCCAGGAGCAAGCCATCAGGACAAAGGCCATTAATAATAATAATAATAATAATAATAATAATAATAATAATAATAGAAGACCTGGCTCTGGCTCACGAATGGGACCCTGAAGAAGGAGACAGAAGGCCTGATCCTTGCAGCCCAGGAGCAAGACATCAGGACAAAGGCAATTAAGGCCAAGATCGAAAAATCAGCTGATGACCCAAAATGCAGACTGTGCAAGGAAACCGATGAAACCATTGATCATATCCTCAGCTGCTGTAAGAAAATCGCACAGACAGACTACAAACAGAGGCACAACTATGTGGCTCAAATGATTCATTGGAACTTATGCCTCAATTACCACCTCCCTGCAGTTAAGAACTGGTGGGATCACAAACCTGCAAAAGTCGTGGAAAATGAACACGCAAAGATATTGTGGGACTTCCGAATCCAGACTGACAAAGTTCTAGAACACAACACACCAGACATCACAGTTGTGGAAAAGAAAAAGGTTTGGATCATTGATGTTGCCATCCCAGGTGACAGTCGCATTGATGAAAAACAACAGGAAAAACTCAGCCGCTATCAGGACCTCAAGACTCAAAACTTCAAAGACTGGCAGAAACCAGTGCAGGTGGTCCCGGTGGTGATGGGCACACTGGGTGCCGTGCCAAAAGATCTCAGCCGGCATTTGGAAACAATAGACATTGACAAAATTACGATCTGCCAACTGCAAAAGGACACCTTACTGGGATCTGCACGTATCATCCGAAAATACATCACACAGTCCTAGACGCTTGGGAAGTGTTCGACTTGTGATTTTGTGAAACGAAATCAAGCATATCTATCTTGTTTGCTGTGTCATACAACGTCGTTGTGTCAATAATAATAATAATAATAATAATAATAATTTTATTTTTATACCCCACCCCATCTCTCCGAAGGGACTCGGAATGGCTTACATGGGGCCAAGCCCAGACATCAAGCAATATAAAAACATAGCAATAAAACAAGTCAATTGACAATAAAACAAATCATAAAACAAATAAGGTCGCATACAGTAAATATAATGATAAAATCTTGTGTTGGCAAATTAGGTTATGATTGTGTTGTGTTGGCAAATTGTGTTGTGTTGGCAAATTAGGTTATGATTTCACAAATTAAGCACCAAAACATCATGTTATACAACAAATTTGACAGAAAAAGTAGTTCATTAAACATTAATGCTATGTAGTAATTACTGTATTTACAAATTTAGCACCAAAATATCATAATGCATTGAAAACATTGACTACAAAAATGGCTTGAATTATCCAGAGGCTTGAATAAGCGAGGCTTGGATAAGTGAGACTCTACTGTAATTACAACATAACATTACTGCCTATTGAACTACTTTTTCTGTCTAATTTGTTCTATAACATGATGCTTTGGTGCTTAATTTGTAAAATCATAATCTAATTTGATGTTTAATAGGCTTTTCCTTAATCCCTCCTTATTATCCAAGATATTCGCTTATCCAAGCTTCTGCCGGCCCGTTTAGCTTGGATAAGTGAGACTCTACTGTAGCTCTAAACAAGAGAGAGCAATAGATAGATAAGAGTTGGAAAAGAACCTAAAGACCATCCAGCCCAACTCCTTTCTGCCATGAAGGATGACACCATATCTCAACTACTGTATATACTTGAGTATAAGCCTAGTTTTTCAGCCCTTTTTTAAGGACTAAAAAAGCCCCCCTCAACTTATACTCGGGTGAGGGTCCTGGTTGGCTTATATTTGGGTCAGCTTATACTCGAGAATATATGGTACATTTATTATTTTTCTCTATTATTATTGGTATTATTACATTTATGATTTTACTCTATTATTATTACATGTATTATTCTACTCTATTATTGTTGCTACTATTACATTTATTTTACTCTATTTTTATTATTATTAATACATTTATTATTTCACTCTGATATTATTATTATTATTATTATTATTATTATTATTATTATTTTATTCTTGTACCCCGCCCCATCTCCCCGAAGGGACTCGGGGCGGCTCACATGGGGCCTTGCCCAACATCACAATATAAAATCAAAACAAAAACACAAATTTACAACAATAAATCAACAATATCGGTAAAACAATCGAAAAGGACAATCTTACAAGATAAAATGTTAAAACAGGTATATCAAACACAAGTCTGGGCCAAAAGGTGAATGTGTCAAATCGGGGGGAGATAGTTACATAATTGACATAGTCAATGAAGTACTATAAATTACAATAGTTATTATTATTGCATTTATTATTTTACTCTATTATTGTTGCTACTATTACATTTATTTTACCCTATTATTATTAATAATACATTTATTATTTCACTCTGATCTTATTAATATTATTATTATATTTATTATTCTACTTTATTTGTTATTACATGTATTATTTTCCTGTATTTATTATTATTATTACATGTATTATTTTACTCTATTATTATTAAAAGGAACATAAGTACATTTACATTGAAGAAGATGAGAATGATTTAATCAGAGTTAGACAGTCTTATCTGTCTTATCGGCTTGATGTAAATATTCAAAAACATTTAACCTACTGATGCCTCAATTAATCTAATTTTTGGTATCTATTTTTATTTCTGAAATTTCCCAGCCTTGGCTTATACTTGAGTCAATGATTTCCCAGTTTTTTTGTGGTAAAATTAGATGCCTTGGCTTATATACAGGTCGGCTTATATTCGAGTATATACTGTATGTTGTCAAAGGCTTTCATGGCCGGAATCACAAGGTTGTTGTGTGTTTTCCGGGCTGTGTGGCCATGTTCCAGAAGCATTCTCTCCTGACGTTTCGCCCACATCTATGGCAGGCATCCTCAGAGGCTGTCAGAGATTGTCATATACCTCACAGCCTCTGAGGATGCTTGCCACAGATGTGGGCAAAACGTCAGGAGAGGATACTTCTGGAACATGGCCAGACAGCCCAGAAAACATACAACAACCCATTTCAACTATGTTTAAAACCAGGGGTCCCCAAACTTTTTAAATAGGGGGCCAGTTCACAATCCTTTGGACCGTTGGAGGGCTGGATTATAGTAATAATAGTAATAATAATAACAACAACAATAATAAAGAGGGTTGGAAGAGAAGCTTTGGGCCATTGAGTCCAATCCCCTTCTGCCTTTGTGCACCGAAAGCACAAGCAAAGCACCCCTGACAGATGGCCACCCAGCCTCAATGTTACTAATAACACAACACACCAGACATCACAGTTGTGGAAAAGAACAAGGTTTTGATCATTGATGTTGCCATTCCAGGTGACAGTCGCATTGATGAAAAACAACAGGAAAAACTCAGCCACTATCAGGACCTCAAGATTGAACTTCAAAGACTCTGGCAGAAACCAGTGCAGGTGGTCCCGGTGGTGATGGGCACACTGGGTGCCGTGCCAAAAGATCTCAGCCGGCATTTGGAAACAATAGACATTGACAAAATCACCATCTGCCAACTGCAAAAGGCCACCCGACTGGGATCTGCACACATCATCAGAAAATACATCACACAGTCCTAGACACTTGGGAAGTGTTCGACTTGTGGTTTTGCGAGACGAAATCCAGCATATCTATCTTGTTTGCTGTGCCATACAAGGTCATTGTGTTGATGATAATAATAATAATAATAATAATAATAATAATAAAAAAGAGGGTTGGAAGAGACCCCTTGGGCCATTTAGTCCAACCCCCTTCTGCTTTTGTGCACCAAAAGCACAAGCAAAGCACCCCTGACAGATGGCCACCCAGCCTCAATGTTAATAATAATAATAATAATAATAATAATAATAATAATAATAATAATAATAAAGAGGGTTGGAAGAGACCCCTTGGGCCATTAAGTCCAATCTCCTTCTGCCTTTGTGCACCAAAAGCACAAACAAAGCACCCCTGACAGATGGCCACCCAGCCTCAATGTTAATAATAATAATAATAATAATAATAATAATAATAATAATGTGATTTTGTGATACGAAATCCAGCATATCTATCTTGTTTGCTGTGTCATAATAATAATAATAATAATAATAATAATAATAATAATAAAGAGGGTTGGAGGAGACCCCTTGGGCCATTAAGTCCAACCTCCTTTTGCCTTTGTGCACCAAAAGCACAAACAAAGCACCCCTGACAGATCGCCACCCAGCCTCAATGTTAATAATAATAATAAATATAATAATAATAATAATAATAATAATAATGTGATTTTGTGATACGAAATCCAGCATATCTATCTTGTTTGCTGTGTCATAAAATATAACAACAACAACAACAACAACAACAACAACAAGGGTTTTACGAGAAGAAGAGACCCCTTGGGTCATTTAGTCTAACCCCCTTCTGCCCTTGTGCCATGGGGGCCGGATAAATGGCTTCGATGGGCCGCATCCGGCCCCCGGGCCTTAGTTTGAGGACCCCTGACCTAGAGCATCTTTGGGAGCAAAAATTAATATAAGACACTGTCTTATTTTCGGGGAAACACAGTATGTTTAAAACCCTCCAGAGAAGGCAATTCCTAAGGCAACACCTTCCACTCTCAAGCTGCTCTTATCTTTAGGAAGTTCTTCCTAAGGTTTAAGTGAAATCTCTTTTCCTGTCATTTGAATCTAATGCTCCATTGTGTCCTGGTCTCCCTCCTCAATGCGGTCTCCTTTCAAATATTGAAGCATGGCTCTCATGCCCCCTCCTCTCAGCCTCTGCAAAAGTAGGATTGCTGGTGCCATACATGAGATGCATTGCTCAGGTGCAATCCACATTGCATGCTGCAACCTTGTGAGCGTGCATTTGGATCTTCAGCAAGACACAGCTTTGCTGAGTTTCCAAAATAGCCATTAAGAGACAAGTCGAAACCCACAAGACCCGATGAAAGTATTGATTTCACCCACCGCAACCACATGTTCCTCCATAAAATCAACATCTTAGCCACACTTGTAAATGACACGGTGCAGACGCTTCTGTCTTTGGGGAGGGCCCACATTCGGGATTGTTCGGCATCCCCTTCAGTCCCTATAAAAGGGGAAAGTTTCCCAACTCTCAAGAAGGGGATGCCGAAGAAGCTACACCCAAGAGTACTGAAGGAACTAGCGGAAGTTATTTCAGAACCACTGGCAATTATCTTCGAGAGTTCTTGGAGAACGGGAGAAGTCCCAGCAGATTGGAGGAGGGCAAATGTGGTCCCTATCTTCAAGAAGGGAAAAAAGAACGACCCAAACAATTACCGTCCGGTCAGCCTCACATCAATACCAGGCAAAATTCTGGAAAAGAACATTAAGGAAGTGGTCTGCGAACACTTAGAAACAAATGCGGTCATTGCTAATAGTCAACACGGATTTACCAAAAACAAGTCATGCCAGACTCATCTGATCTCTTTTTTCGATAGAGTTACGAGTTGGGTCGATACAGGGAATGCTGTGGATGTAGCGTACCTGGATTTCAGTAAGGCCTTCGACAAAGTCCCCCACGACCTTCTGGCAAGGAAACTAGTAAAATGTGGGCTAGACAAAACTACGGTGAGGTGGATCTGTCATTGGCGAAGCGAACGAACCCAAAGGGTGCTCACCAATGCGTCGTCTTCATCATGGAAAGAAGTGACAAGTGGAGTGCCACAAGCAGGGCTCCGTCCTGGGCCCGGTTCTGTTCAACATCTTTATTAACGACTTAGACGAAGGGTTAGAAGGCACGATCATCAAGTTTGCAGATGACACCAAACTCGGAGGGAGAGCCAACACTCCAGAAGACAGGAGCAGAATTCAAAACGATCTTGACAGACTAGAGAGATGGGCCGAAACTCACAAAATGAAGTTCAACAGGGACAAATGCAAGATACTTCACTTCGGCAGAAAAAATGGAAATCAAAGATACAGAATGGGGGACGATGCCTGGCTTGACAGCAGTGTGTGCGAAAAAGACCTTGGAGTCCTCGTGGGGAAGAAGTTAAACATGAGCCAGGAATGTGATGCGGCAGCTTAAAAAGCCAATGGGATTCTGTCCTGCATCAAGAGGGGAATAGCGTCTAGATCCAGGGAAGTCCTGCTCCCCCTTATTCTATTCTGCCTTGGTCAGACCACGTTACCTGGAATCACACTGTGTCCAATTTTGGGCACCACAGTTGAAGGGAGATGTTGACAAGCTGGAAAGCGTCCAGAGGAGGGCGACTAAAATGATTAAGGGTCTGGAGAACAAGAATCCCTATGAGGAGCGGCTTAAAGAGCTGGGCATGTTTAGCCTGCAGAAGAGAAGGCTGAGAGGAGACATGAGAGCCATGGACAAATACGTGAAGGGAAGTCCTAGGGAGGAGGGAGCACGCTTGTTTTCTGCTGCCCTGCAGACTAGGACACAAGGGAACAAGGGCTTCAAACTACAGGAAAGAAGATTCCACCTGAACATCAGGAAGAACTTCCTCACTGTGAGAAGGGCTGTTCACCAGTGGAACTCTCTGCCCCGGACTGTGGTGGAGGCTCCTTTCTTGGAGGCTTTTAAGCAGAGGCTGGATGGCCATCTGTCGGGGGTGCTTTGAATGCGATTTCCTGCTTCTTAGCAGGGGGTTGGACTGGATGGCCCATGAGGTCTCTTCCAACTCTACTATTCTATGATTCTATGATTCTATGATTCTATGTTCGGCATCCCCTTCAGTCCCTATAAAAGGGGAAAGTTTCCCAACTCTCAAGAAGGGGATTTCCTTGAAAATAAGGGGCAGGGGTTCAAATCTTGATCCATTAAGGATTTGAGAAAGTCTTGAGCACGGTCCTGTTTAACCTTAGTGGCGCCTAATGTTAAACCAGATGCCTGAGACACAACCTTTTTGTTGGACTGAAACTCCCAGAATCCTCCCAGACTGAAATGACAGGAGAGCCATGTTTAAATACAGGAGAGTCTCACTTATCCAACACTCGCTTATCCAAGTTTCTGGATTATCCAAGCCATTTTTGTAGTCAATGTTTTCAGTATATCATGATATTTTGGTGCTAAATTCATAAATACAGTAATTGCCAGGCATGGGCAAACTTCGGCCCTCCGGGTGTTTTGGACTCCAACTCCCACAATTCCTAACAGCCGGTAGGCTGTTAGGAATTGTGGGAGTTAGAGTCCAAAACACCCGGAGGGCCGAAGTTTGCCCATGCCTGGTAATTACAACATAACATTACTGCGTATTGAACTGCTTTTTCTGTCAAATTTGTTGTATAACATGATGTTTTGGTGCTTAATTTGTAAAATCATAACCTAATTTGATGTTTAATAGGCTTTTCCTTAATCCCTCCTTATTATCAAAGATATTCGCTTGTCCAACGTTCTGCCGGCCCGTTTATGTTGGATAAGTGAGACTCTACTGTACTGTATATACTCGAGTATAAGCCTAGTTTTCCAGCCCTTTTTTAGGACTAAAAAAACCCTCCTCAGCTTATACTCGGGTGAGCGTCCTGGTGGGCTTGTATTCAGGTCGGCTTATACTCAAGTATATATGGTATATTTATTATTTTTCTCTATTATTATTATTATTGGTATTATTACATTTATTATATTACTCTATTAATTATTATTACATTTATTTTACTCTAGTATTGTTGTTATTTTTTACATTTATTTTACTCTATTTTTATTATTAATACAGTAGAGACTCACTTATCCAACATTCGCTTATCCAACATTCTGGATTATCCAACGCATTTTTGGAGTCAATGTTTTCAATATATCGTGATATTTTGTGCTAAATTCATAAATACAGTAATTACTACATAGAATTACTGCGTATAGAACTACTTTTTCTGCCAAATTTGTTGTCTAACATGATGTTTTGGTGCTTCATTTGTAAAATCATAACCTAATTTGATGTTTAATAGGCTTTTCCTTAATGCCTCCTTATTATCCAACATATTCGCTTATCCAACATTTTGCCGGCCCGTTTATGTTGGATAAGTGAGACTCTACTGTACATTGATTATTTTACTCTATTATTACATTTATTATTTTACTGCAGAGACTTAAGCAGAGGCAGGACGGCCATCTGTCGGGAGTGCTTTGAATGTGATTTCCCTGCTTCTTGGCCAGGGTTGGACTGGATGGCCTACCAGGTCTCTTCCAACTCTAAAAGGTAAAGGTTTTCCCCTGATGTTAAGTCCAGCCGTGCCTGACTCTGGGGGTTGGTGACCATCTCCATTTCTAAACCCAAGAGCCGGCGTTGTCCGTAGACACCTCCAAGGTCATGTGGCCATAGGCATGACTGCATGGAGTGCCGTTACCTTCCCGCCAGAGCGGTACCTATTGATCTACTCACATTTGCATGTTTTCAAACTGCTAGGTTGGCAGGAGCTGGGGCTAACAGTGGGCGCTCACTCCGCTCCCGGGGTTTGAACCTGGGACCTTTCGGTCGGTAAGTTCAGCAGCTCAGTGCTTTAACACACTGAGCCATCGGAGGCTCCAACCAGGCCTGTAGCGAGGGGGGGGGGGGGTTAGGGGTTCAACCCCCCCCCCCGAAATTTTTCAAGTTATAAAAAAAATCTCGTTTACTCATGAATTTTAACTGGTTAACCAAATCCCCATGCTAAGTCTATGAGACGCAAAACATTAAGAGTCCCTCCAGGCACTACTATCTCAAGCAGATATTGACAGGTTTGTAGTGGGGAGAGGTGTGTGCTAGGGGTTCAACCCCCTCCGAAATTTTCAAAACCCCTCCCGAAATTTTTTTCTGGCTACGGCCCTGGCTCCAACTCTAGGATTCTATGATTTATCCATCCATCCACCTACCTAACCATCTCTCTAATATCTACCTACCCTGTTTCCCCGAAAATAAGACATCCCCGAAAAATAAGACCTAGTAGAAGTTTTGCTGAATTGCTAAATATAAGGCCTCCCCTGAAAGTAAGACCTAGGAAAGTTTTTCTTCGGAAGCATGCCCAACGAACAGAACACCAGAGCATGCAGGATTGGTAAATGTGCGTACCATAGAGTGTTGTACATGGAAATATTGGTAGTAACAAGAAATTCTTGATAGGATTCACAGTTTGTCTGGTTATGCTGGTTTGAGATGACAACTACTGTACAGTATATAATAAATGTTCATTTTTTAGTTCAACAATAAATGTGAATTCTTCTTCATGGAAAAATAAGACATCCCCTGAAAATAAGACCTAGCGCATCTTTGGGAGTAAATATTAATATAAGACACTGTCTTATTTTCGGGGAAACACGGTAGTTGTCATCACAAACTAGCATAACCAGACAAACTGTGAATCCCATAAAGACTTCTTGTTACTACCATTATTTCCATGTACAGCAATCTATGGTACGTACTTTGCTAGGTCTTACTTTCGGGGGAGGCCTTATATTTAGCAATTCAGCAAAACCTCTACTAGGTCTTATTTTCAGGGGATGCCTTATTTTCGGGGAAACAGGGTAGTATCGATCTATCTTGGGGGGTTGGATGGATAGGCCTTCGATGTTTAGTTGTTGCTGGATTGATCTATCTGTCCATTCCATAATAGTCCCGTTGTTGTTGTCTTGCCATTTTATACCGCACTTTATTGTCCATTCAACTTGAAATTTCCTTTTCCCATTTCGTAACACTCTGCATTTCGCCTGGGATCTACGAATTAGTCTCCTGTTTTTAACACTGTATCCTGCTTGTTGATTTTAATGATTGTTTTTATTGATGTTGATGTTTTTTACTGGGATAATTGTTTTATTGCTTTGTTACTGTTATTATTTTGTTTTATCGGGCTAGGCCCCATGTAAGCCGCCCCGAGTCCCTTCGGGGAGATGGGCCGGGGTATAAAAATAAAGTTATTATTATTATTATTATTATTATTATTATTATTATTATTATTATTATCAACACAACGACGTTGTATGGCACAGCAAACAAGATAGACATGCTGGATTTCGTTTCGCAAAACCACAAGTCGAACACTTCCCAAGTGTCTAGGACTGTGTGATGTATTTTCTGATGATGTGTGCAGATCCCAGTAGGGTGGCCTTTTGCAGTTGGCAGATGGTGATTTTGTCAATGTCTATTGTTTCCAAATGCCGGCTGAGATCTTTTGGCACAGCACCCAGTGTGCCCATCACCACTGGGACCACCTGCGCTGGTTTCTGCCAGAGTCTTTGAAGTTCAGTCTTGAGGTCCTGATAGCGGCTGAGTTTTTCCTGTTGTTTTTCGTCAATGCAACTCTCACCTCGGATGGCAATATCAATGATCCAAACCTTGTTCTTTTCCACAACTGTGATGTCTGGTGTGTTGTGTTCCAGAACTTTGTCAGTCTGGATTCGGAAGTCCCACAGTATCTTTGCGTGCTCATTTTCCAATACTTTTACAGGTTTGTGATCCCACCTGTTCTTTGCTGCTGGGAGGTGGTACTTGAGGCATAAGTTCCAATGAATCATTTGGGCCACAGAGTTGTGCCTCTGTTTGTAGTCTGTCTGTGCGATTTTCTTACAGCAGCTGAGGATATGATCAATGGTTTCATCGGTTTCCTTGCACATTCTGCATTTTGGGTCATCAGCTGATTTTTCGATCTTGGCCTTAATTGCCTTTGTCCTGATGTCTTGCTCCTGGGCTGCAAGGATCAGGCCTTCTGTCTCCTTCTTCAGGGTCCCATTCGTGAGCCAGAGCCAGGTCTTCTATTATTATTATTATTATTATTATTATTATTATTATTATTATTATTAATAATGGCCTTTGTTCTGATGTCTTGCTCCTGGGCTGCAAGGGTCAGGCCTTCTGTCTCCTTCTTCAGGGTCCCATTCGTGAGCCAGAGCCAGGTCTTCTATTATTATTATTATTATTATTATTATTATTATTAATTGCCTTTGTCCTGATGTCTTGCTCCTGGGCTGCAAGGATCAGGCCTTCTGTCTCCTTCTTCAGGGTCCCATTCGTGAGCCAGAGCCAGGTCTTCTATTATTATTATTATTATTATTATTATTATTATTATTATTATTATTAATGGCCTTTGTCCTGATGTCTTGCTCCTGGGCTGCAAGGATCAGGCCTTCTGTCTCCTTCTTCAGGGTCCCATTCGTGAGCCAGAGCCAGGTCTTCTATTATTATTATTATTATTATTATTATTATTATTATTATTATTATTATTAATTGCCTTTGTCCTGATGTCTTGCTCCTGGGCTGCAAGGATCAGGCCTTCTGTCTCCTTCTTCAGGGTCCCATTCGTGAGCCAGAGCCAGGTCTTCTATTATTATTATTATTATTATTATTATTATTATTATTATTATTAATTGCCTTTGTCCTGATGTCTTGCTCCTGGGCTGCAAGGATCAGACCTTCTGTCTCCTTCTTCAGGGTCCCATTCGTGAGCCAGAGCCAGGTCTTCTATTATTATTATTATTATTATTATTATTATTAATTGCCTTTGTCCTGATGTCTTGCTCCTGGGCTGCAAGGATCAGGCCTTCTGTCTCCTTCTTCAGGGTCCCATTCGTGAGCCAGAGCCAGGTCTTCTATTATTATTATTATTATTATTATTATTATTATTATTATTATTATTAATTGCCTTTGTCCTGATGGCTTGCTCCTGGGCTGCAAGGATCAGGCCTTCTGTCTCCTTCTTCAGGGTCCCATTCGTGAGCCAGAGCCAGGTCTTCTATTATTATTATTATTATTATTATTATTATTATTATTATTATTAATGGCCTTTGTCCTGATGTCTTGCTCCTGGGCTGCAAGGATCAGGCCTTCTGTCTCCTTCTTCAGGGTCCCATTCGTGAGCCAGAGCCAGGTCTTCTATTATTATTATTATTATTATTATTATTATTATTATTATTATTATTAATTGCCTTTGTCCTGATGTCTTGCTCCTGGGCTGCAAGGATCAGGCCTTCTGTCTCCTTCTTCAGGGTCCCATTTGAGAGCCAGAGCCAGGTCTTCTATTATTATTATTATTATTATTATTATTATTATTATTATTAATTGCCTTTGTCCTGATGTCTTGCTCCTGGGCTGCAAGGATCAGGCCTTCTGTCTCCTTCTTCAGGGTCCCATTCGTGAGCCAGAGCCAGGTCTTCTATTATTATTATTATTATTATTATTATTAATTGTCTTTGTCCTGATGTCTTGCTCCTGGGCTGCAAGGATCAGACCTTCTGTCTCCTTCTTCAGGGTCCCATTCGTGAGCCAGAGCCAGGTCTTCTATTATTATTATTATTATTATTATTATTATTATTATTATTATTATTAATGGCCTTTGTTCTGATGTCTTGCTCCTGGGCTGCAAGGATCAGGCCTTCTGTCTCCTTCTTCAGGGTCCCATTCGTGAGCCAGAGCCAGGTCTTCTATTATTATTATTATTATTATTATTATTATTATTATTATTATTATTATTATTATTAATTGCCTTTGTCCTGATGTCTTGCTCCTGGGCTGCAAGGATCAGGCCTTCTGTCTCCTTCTTCAGGGTCCCATTCGTGAGCCAGAGCCAGGTCTTCTATTATTATTATTATTATTATTATTATTATTATTATTATTAATGGCCTTTGTTCTGATGTCTTGCTCCTGGGCTGCAAGGATCAGGCCTTCTGTCTCCTTCTTCAGGGTCCCATTCGTGAGCCAGAGCCAGGTCTTCTATTATTATTATTATTATTATTATTATTATTATTATTATTAATGGCCTTTGTTCTGATGTCTTGCTCCTGGGCTGCAAGGATCAGGCCTTCTGTCTCCTTCTTCAGGGTCCCATTCGTGAGCCAGAGCCAGGTCTTCTATTATTATTATTATTATTATTATTATTATTATTAATTGCCTTTGTCCTGATGTCTTGCTCCTGGGCTGCAAGGATCAGACCTTCTGTCTCCTTCTTCAGGGTCCCATTCGTGAGCCAGAGCCAGGTCTTCTATTATTATTATTATTATTATTATTATTATTATTATTATTATTATTAATTGCCTTTGTCCTGATGTCTTGCTCCTGGGCTGCAAGGATCAGGCCTTCTGTCTCCTTCTTCAGGGTCCCATTCGTGAGCCAGAGCCAGGTCTTCTATTATTATTATTATTATTATTATTATTATTATTATTATTATTATTAATTGCCTTTGTCCTGATGTCTTGCTCCTGGGCTGCAAGGATCAGGCCTTCTGTCTCCTTCTTCAGGGTCCCATTCGTGAGCCAGAGCCAGGTCTTCTATTATTATTATTATTATTATTATTATTATTATTATTATTAATTGCCTTTGTCCTGATGTCTTGCTCCTGGGCTGCAAGGGTCAGGCCTTCTGTCTCCTTCTTCAGGGTCCCATTCGTGAGCCAGAGCCAGGTCTTCTATTATTATTATTATTATTATTATTATTATTATTAATTGTCTTTGTCCTGATGTCTTGCTCCTGGGCTGCAAGGATCAGGCCTTCTGTCTCCTTCTTCAGGGTCCCATTCGTGAGCCAGAGCCAGGTCTTCTATTATTATTATTATTATTATTATTATTATTATTATTATTATTATTATTAATTGCCTTTGTCCTGATGTCTTGCTCCTGGGCTGCAAGGATCAGGCCTTCTGTCTCCTTCTTCAGGGTCCCATTCGTGAGCCAGAGCCAGGTCTTCTATTATTATTATTATTATTATTATTATTATTATTATTATTAATTGCCTTTGTCCTGATGTCTTGCTCCTGGGCTGCAAGGATCAGGCCTTCTGTCTCCTTCTTCAGGGTCCCATTCGTGAGCCAGAGCCAGGTCTTCTATTATTATTATTATTATTATTATTATTATTATTATTATTATTATTATTAATTGCCTTTGTCCTGATGTCTTGCTCCTGGGCTGCAAGGATCAGGCCTTCTGTCTCCTTCTTCAGGGTCCCATTCGTGAGCCAGAGCCAGGTCTTCTATTATTATTATTATTATTATTATTATTATTATTATTATTATTATTAATTGCCTTTGTTCTGATGTCTTGCTCCTGGGCTGCAAGGATCAGGCCTTCTGTCTCCTTCTTCAGGGTCCCATTCGTGAGCCAGAGCCAGGTCTTCTATTATTATTATTATTATTATTATTATTATTATTATTATTAATTGCCTTTGTCCTGATGTCTTGCTCCTGGGCTGCAAGGATCAGGCCTTCTGTCTCCTTCTTCAGGGTCCCATTCGTGAGCCAGAGCCAGGTCTTCTATTATTATTATTATTATTATTATTATTATTATTATTAATTGCCTTTGTCCTGATGTCTTGCTCCTGGGCTGCAAGGATCAGGCCTTCTGTCTCCTTCTTCAGGGTCCCATTCGTGAGCCAGAGCCAGGTCTTATTATTATTATTATTATTATTATTATAGCCATGGGGGTCTCATCCAACTCAAGGATCCCACTGGATCCCAAGAGAGACCCCAACTCAAGTGGAGGAACAGGGACGGGGGGGGGGGGTATACAATGCAGAGCAGGCCTCCCGTGGACAACAACGCCAGCCCTCCCGAAATGCAGAGACAAGTGGGAAGCCTTGCAATGCTTTTTTTGCGTGGGGCACGTGGGTCCGGCCGAAGAAGAGGACGGCACAATGGAGGGATTCAATTAGTGCGTTACATGCTCCAGTGGGCCTGCACAGCCTTGGGAGAGACCTGACCTCCGAAAAGGAAGAAGAGGAGGAGGAGGAGGAGGAGGGGACCGGCAAAAAGAGATTGCACCGGGAAAAGTAGGGTTTTGTGGTGGGGGGGGGGGGCAGGAATGGGGTCTCAGAGAGAAAGGGGGCAGGGGGGTTGACCATGTCTTTGTACCATTCCTGCTTTGAGGAAGGGGCCTCCCAGTCTTCCTGGCTTGCAGGTGGGCAACCTGGTGGAGACCCCTCCTTTGCATTCCTTCACTGCCTCCCCCCACCTCAAGGTTCCCCCCCCCAGTTGCAGGACTGAGAGAGAGAGAGAAAGGAAGGAAGGGGGGAAAGCATTTCTTTCTCTCTCTCTTTCTCTGCTCCTTCCGTTCTTAATCCCTTTTCAATGAGATTCTCTCTCTCCAGCTGGGGATGAATGAGCGAGGAAGAAGAGAAGAGGGGGAAGAGAAGGGAAGGTGGAGGGAGGGAACGAGAAAGAGAAAGAAGAGAAGAGAAGCAAAGAAGAGTGGATCTAGGTAGGATCTGGGACACGGAGATTAGAGAAGGACAAATGGTGGGAAGAACCCCCCAATAATAATAATAATAATAACTTTATTTTTATACCCTGCCTCTATCTCCCCGGAGGGGACTCAGGGCGGCTTACATGGGGCCAAGCCCGAATAAAAACAGTAGCAGTATAAAACACATCAATAGACAACAACTTGCACAATAAAAAAAATAAAATAAATAAAATAAAACATATTCTGAATTCTCAGCAAAATGTAGGAGAATGGGGACCAACTGTGGGGAAACTGCTCTATTTGTGTGAAAATAATAATAATAATAATAATAATAATAATAATAATAATAATAATAATAATAAATCACACAGTCCTAGATACTTGGGAAATGTTTGACTTGTGCCCTGGTAGAATATGTAAAGCAAAGTGAAGAACCTGCTTTGATTGAAGTCAAAAATCAGAAACTCCTCAAAGCAGAGCAGACAAATAATCAGTACAAGAAAACCGCACTACAAACTAGAGCTGACAGCTGGCACAACAAAACATTGCATGGAAAATTCCTTGACAAAATTGAAGGAAAAGCTGATAAGGAGAAGACCTGGCTCTGGCTCACGAATGGGACCCTGAAGAAGGAGACAGAAGGCCTGATCCTTGCAGCCCAGGAGCAAGACATCAGGACAAAGGCAATTAATAATAATAATAATAATAATAATAATAATAGAAGACCTGGCTCTGGCTCACGAATGGGACCCTGAAGAAGGAGACAGAAGGCCTGATCCTTGCAGCCCAGGAGCAAGACATCAGGACAAAGGCAATTAATAATAATAATAATAATAATAATAATAGAAGACCTGGCTCTGGCTCACGAATGGGACCCTGAAGAAGGAGACACAAGGCCTGATCCTTGCAGCCCAGGAGCAAGACATCAGAACAAAGGCAATTAATAATAATAATAATAATAATAATAATAATAATAATAATAATAGAAGACCTGGCTCTGGCTCACGAATGGGACCCTGAAGAAGGAGACAGAAGGCCTGATCCTTGCAGCCCAGGAGCAAGACATCAGGACAAAGGCAATTAATAATAATAATAATAATAATAATAATAATAATAATAATAATAATAGAAGACCTGGCTCTGGCTCATGAATGGGACCCTGAAGAAGGAGACAGAAGGCCTGATCCTTGCAGCCCAGGAGCAAGCCATCAGGACAAAGGCAATTAATAATAATAATAATAATAATAATAATAGAAGACCTGGCTCTGGCTCACGAATGGGACCCTGAAGAAGGAGACAGAAGGCCTGATCCTTGCAGCCCAGGAGCAAGCCATCAGGACAAAGGCAATTAATAATAATAATAATAATAATAATAATAATAATAATAATAATAGAAGACCTGGCTCTGGCTCATGAATGGGACCCTGAAGAAGGAGACAGAAGGCCTGATCCTTGCAGCCCAGGAGCAAGACATCAGGACAAAGGCAATTAATAATAATAATAATAATAATAATAATAGAAGACCTGGCTCTGGCTCACAAAAGGGATCCTGAAGAAGGAGACAGAAGGCCTGATCCTTGCAGCCCAGGAGCAAGACATCAGAACAAAGGCAATTAATAATAATAATAATAATAATAATAATAATAATAGAAGACCTGGCTCTGGCTCACAAAAGGGATCCTGAAGAAGGAGACAGAAGGCCTGATCCTTGCAGCCCAGGAGCAAGCCATCAGGACAAAGGCCATTAAGGCCAAGATCGAAAAATCAGCTGATGACCCAAAATGCAGACTGTGCAAGTAAACCGACGAAACCATTGATCATATCCTCAGCTGCTGTAAGAAAATCGCACAGACAGACTACAAACAGAGGCACAACTATGTGGCCCAAATGATTCATTGGAACTTATGCCTCAAGTACCACCTTCCAGTGGTAAAAATCTGGTGGGTTCACAAACCTGCAAAAGTATTGGAGAATGAACATGCAAAGATACTGTGGGACTTCCGAATCCAGACTGACAAAGTTCTGGAACACAACACACCAGACATCACAGTTGTGGAAAAGAAAAGGGTTTGGATCATTGGGTTGTTATATGTCTTTCAGGCTGTGTGTCCATGTTCCAGAAGTATTCTCTCCTGACGTTTCACCCACATCTATGGCAGGCATCCTCAGAGGTTGTGGAATACCTCACAACCTCTGAGGATGCCTGCCATAGATGTGGGCGAAACGTCAGGAGAGAATACTTCTGGAACATGGACACACAGCCTGAAAGATATACAACAAACCTGTGATCCCGGCCATGAAATCCTTCGACAACACGTTTGGATCATTGATGTCGCCATCCCAGGTGAGAGCCACATTGACGAAAAACAACAGGAAAAACTCCGCCGCTATCAGGACCTCAAGACTGAACTTCAAAGACTCTGGCAGAAACCAGTACAGGTGGTCCCGGTGGTGATGGGCACACTGGGTGCTGTCCCAAAAGATCTCAGCCAGCATTTGGAAACAACATTGACAAAATTACGATCTGCCAACTGCAAAAGGCCACCTTACTGGGATCTGCATGCATCATCCGAAAATACATCACACAGTCCTAGACACTTGGGAAGTGTTCGACTTGTGGTTTTGTGATACGAAACCCAGCGTAGAATCATAGAATCATAGAATAGTAGAGTTGGAAGAGACCTCATGGGCCATCCAGTCCAACCCCCTGCCAAGAAGCAGGAAATCGCATTCAAAGCACCCCTGACAGATGGCCATCCAGCCTCTGTTTAAAAGCCTGTTTAAAAGCATATCTATCTTGTTTGCTGTGTCATACTTATAATAATAATAATAATAATAATAATACTTGATTTTTCTATCCCGCCACCATCTCCCTGAAGGGACTTGGGGCGGCTAACAAAATGCCCAAAACAAAACAGAATAAAGCAATTTCAACGAATACCAAAACAAAGTAAGCAGCCAGACCTTGAAGCTGAAAGGCTATTCAATGCCTTTCATCTCATCTGTCTGAATGTTTGATATCCATTGTGCTGCCATGGGAGTTGTAGTTTGACAAGGTCTGTAGGGCCGTCAATCACGTGACCCCTTCCAAGGCACCCTCGATCTCCAATTGATTGATGACCCCTTTTCCCCATCCTTGGGGCCCACTTTTATCTCTTTCACGGAGACTCGCAGCATCTTTCCCCCCTAATTTTGCAACTTGCTGGATTTGGGAGTCAAAGGGAGAGGCAAGGGGAGCCGTATGGATTTTGTTTGAGAAGCCAAGGCAGGCGATCACTAACCGGGGTCCCTGGGGGGGCTCTTTGGGGCTGGGGGAGATGATGGATGAGGGTGGGAAGGGAAGGAAAAGGGGGGGCAGAAAAGGCGAGGAGGAGGAGGAATTTGGAGATGAAAGGCGATGATGGCAAATCGTTCAGAAGAGACAGGGCGGGTGGGGGGCACCCAAGGCGCTCATATGGGGAGGCAAATAAAACGGGGATCGATTGCTTTATTTCTTCGGGAGCCCGGGATCAATGCAAGATGCTAAAGACTTTGAGCGGCCGCTTTGAAAAGGAATGGATCGGCTTTTTTTGGAGAGCGGGGCGGCGGAGGAAAAGCACAAAGAACTTGGAAGATAAGTGCAAGGGAAGAAAAACTGCCCACCCACTCAATAAAATAAGACATCGACACCCACCTTCCCCTTCTCCTGACAGGAGTGGGCTCCACAATTCTTCGAAAGCACCCCAAACTTTCCTCTAGAAACTCAAGATGTGGGTGTGACCCCCATAATTCAACACCTCCAAATAAAGACCCAGTTTGCAAGGGACGCCTGAGTTTAATGCCAATGAGGTGGGCTTTTGGGAGTTCGATTCGGGCCTGGACCAGTTCAGAACTACAGTAGAGTCTCACTTATCCAACACTCGCTTATCCAACGTTCTGGATTATCCAACGCATTTTTGTAGTCAATGCTTTCAATATATCGTGATATTTTGGTGCTAAATTCATAAATACAGTAATTACTACATAGCATTACTGCGTATTGAACTACTTTTCTGTCAAATTTGTTGTCTAACATGATGCTTTGGTGCTTAATTTGTAAAATCATAACCTAATTTGATGTTTAATAGGCTTATCCTTAATCCCTCCTTATTATCCAACATATTCGCTTATCCAACATTCTGCCGGCCCGTTTATGCTGGATAAGAGAGACTCTACTGTAGAAAACGTACTAAGATGTGGAGTCGAAAAATTAAGATTGAGACTGATATTTCAAATGTAACTTCTGTAGTTTGTTGTATAAATTGTATATACAAGGAGGGGAGGGTGGGAGTGGGATAAAACGACAAAACAACAATAAAAACAAATTTTAAAAAAAGATTCAGGCCTGGAGCCTGGGAGCGGGTTATAAATAAAGTTGTTGTTGTTATTATTATTATTATTATTATTATTGACACAATGACATTGTACGACACAGCAAACAAGATAGATATACTAGATTACGTATCACAAAATAATAATAATAATAATAATAATAATAATAATAATGATTATTATTATTTTAATTTATGACACAACAAACAAGATAGATATGCTGGATTTCGTATCACAAAATAATAATAATTATTATTATTATTATTTTAATTTATGACACAGCAAACAAGATAGATATGCTGGATTTCGTATCACAAAATAATAATAATAATTATTATTATTATTATTATTTTAATTTATGACACAGCAAACAAGATAGACATGCTGGATTTCATATCACAAAATCACAAGTCGAACACTTCCCAAGTGTCTAGGACTGTGTGATGTATTTTCGGATGATGCGTGCAGATCCCAGCAGGGTGGCCTTTTGCAGTTGGCAGATCGTGATTTAGTCAATGTCTATTGTTTCCAAATGCCGGCTGAGATCTTTTGGCACGGCACCCAGTGTGCCCATCACCACCGGGACCACCTGCACTGGTTTTTCCCAGAGTCTTTGAATTATTATTATTATTATTATTATTATTATTATTGACCCCCTCAAGAGAGACCCCTGCCCCAAATGCTCCCCTGGAGGGGCTTCTCTTGGCCCCACCTTCACACCATTCCTTCTCAACCCAAACAAACCATTTCCAAAGGAAATCTAGAGGGAAGATGGGTAGACTTTGGGGGTTTGATCCAGGCTCTGAACCCTCAAGGACCCCTGCCCCAAATGAGCCTTAGGTACCAATTCACCTTTGAGCCCCATTCCTTCCCCATAGAAGCACCCACTTTCCAAGGGACTCCTGAGCTCAATGCCAAGCAAGATGGGCTTAGTAGTTTGAGGATGATGGTCTTCCAGTCGTGGGGTCTTATCAATATTACTTATCAATATCCCCCCCAAAATAAGCCATTATTATTATTATTATTTTATTGTATGACACAACAAACAAGATAGACATGCTGGATTTCGTTTCACAAAATCACAAGTCGAACACTTCCAAAGTGTCTAGGACTGTGTGATGTATTTTCGGATGATGTGCGCAGATCCCAGTCGGGTGGCCTTTTGCAGTTGGCAGATTGTAATTTTGTCAATGCCTATTGTTTCCAAATGCCGGCTGAGATCTTTTGGCACAGCACCCAGTGTGCCCATCATCACCGGGACCACCATTATTTTGTATTATTATTATTATTATTATTATTATTATTATTATTATTATTATTATTATTATTATTATGTGAGCCTTTTGTGGAGTAGATCCAAGCTCTGCCCCCCCACCTCCCTATTCTGCCCCTTCCCCAAATGACCCTCTGAAGGGGCTGTAACCCTTTACCTTCACCCCCATTCTTTCTCCATCTCCCACTTTCCAAACAAATACTGAACTGAATGCCAAGCCAATGACTCACGAGGTTGGCTTTTGGGGGTTCCATCCAAGCCCTAGACCCCCAAGGACCCCCTTAATTCATCAAATTGTCCCAAATGCCCCTCTGGAGGGGTATTACTGCCTCACTTTCACCCCTATTCATATTTACCCCCCCAAATAAAGGCCTACTTTCCTGCATTCGATACCAAGCAAGGTGGGCTTTGGTGGGGTTGGAGTCACGCTAAGGACGCCCCAAATTAGCCCTTTTCCCAGGTTTGTGCTCACCTCAGCTGGTTTGCTTTTAATTACTCTCATTTTATCTGCTTGGATTTTAATGTATTGTCCATTATTTTATTTTGTGTATCGTTGGAATGTTTTTAGGTTTTTGTCAAATCTGTTGTGTTGCTGTTTCGGGCTTGTCCCTGTTGTGAGCCGCCCCGAGTCCCTTCGGGGAGATGGGGTGGGATATAAAAATAAAGTTGTTTATTATTATTATTATTATTATTATTATTATTATTATTATTATTATTATTATTTTATTGTACGACACAGCAAACAAGATAGATATGCTGGATTTCATATCACAAAATCCCAAGTCGAACACTTCCCAAGTGTCTAGGACTGTGTGATGTATTTTTGGATGATGCGTGCAGATCCCAGCAGGGTGGCCTTTTGCAGTTGGCAGATCATGATTTTGTCAATGTGTATTGTTTCCAAATGCCAGCTGAGATCTTTTGGCACGGCACCCAGTGTGCCCATCATCACCGGGACCACCATTATTTTGTATTATTATTATCAACACAACGACGTTGTATGGCACAGCAAACAAGATAGATATGCTGGATTTCGTTTCGCAAAACCACAAGTCGAACACTTCCCAAGTGTCTAGGACTGTGTGATGTATTTTCTGATGATGTGTGCAGATCCCAGTAGGGTGGCCTTTTGCAGTTGGCAGATGGTGATTTTGTCAATGTCTATTGTTTCCAAATGCCGGCTGAGATCTTTTGGCACAGCACCCAGTGTGCCCATCACCACCGGGACCACCTGCACTGGTTTCTGCCAGAGTCTTTGAAGTTCAATCTTGAGGTCCTGATAGCGGCTGAGTATTATTATTGTTATTATTATTATTATTATTATTATTATTATTATTATTATTATTATTATTATTATTATGTGAGCCTTTTGTGGAGTAGATCCAAGCTCTACCCCCCACCTCCCTATTCTGCCCCTTCCCCAAATGCCCCTTTGAAGGGGCTGCAACCCTTTACCTTCACCCCCATTCTTTCTCCATCTCCAACTTTCCAAACAAATACTGAACTGAATGCCAAGCCAATGACTCACGAGGTTGGCTTTTGGGGGTTCCATCCAAGCCCTAGACCCTCGAAGACCCCTTTAATTCATCAAATTGTCCCAAATGCCCCTCACTTTCACCTCTATTCATACCCCCCCCCCAAAAAAAAATAAAGGCCTACTTTCCTGCATTCGATACCAAGTAAGATGGGGTTGGATTCACGCTAAGGACGCCCCAACCCTCTTCCCGAAACCCTGTGGAGGTTTGTGCCCACCTCAGCTCAATGCCAAAATAAAGACCCACTTTCCAAAGTTCTGAATCCAATGCCAAATGATTGACCCACGAGGTGGGATTTCGGGGTGGTAGATCCAAGCCCCCCAATAATTCATGTGTATTATTTCACTGATGCCTTGATCCCTTCCCCATGCCCCCCAAGGAAGAAGCACCCACTCCCCAAAGGAGTCCAGAGTCCAATGCCAGGAGAGGTGGGCTTTGAGGGGTTGGACCCCCAGGCACCCCCAATTGAAGACCCTTCCCCAAAGGCCCTGTTTTGGGGTGCTGTGTGTCCTTACCTTCCACGGCCAGGGCTGCGAGGGGCACCCAGAGGCAAAGAAGCCAGCCCCGCATGGCTCCGGGGGTCTCAGCGGAGGGGTCCGGCCTCCGTCTCCTCTCTCTCGGGGGTCTCGGTGGGAGGGCAGAGTCCCCCCCAGCGGCTTCAGGGATCCCAGAGACGCCCTTAATCCCCCGATCCCAGGCAGAGTCATGAAAGAAAAATCAAAATTAATCCTCCCAACAGGAGAACTTCATCTGGCAGCGGCGGAATCCAGACACAGACAGAAGGAGAGATTTGCTTCTTCTTTCCGAAAAATGGAAAAATACAATCCTCGTGCAAGACGGGAGGAAAATATCCACATTAATAAGAGCGTGGAGCCAGACCCATTTCTCTCTCAAAGCCGCCGTCTGTTTTTGCTCTAGAAAGGGGAGGAGGAGATCGCACTCTCCAGGTCCATATGGAAAAGTTTAGAGAGACCCCTCCTCTGTTAGAAACTTTCCTTGAAAATGCAGCCTTTTTCCTTTGCAATGATTCTCCTTGAAGCACAAAAGGTTCGCAAAGCAGTCCCGATCCAGATCTTGTGTCCTGGGAGGAGGAAAGAAGAGGCATCCAAAAGTCAGAAATCAATCCATTATAGAAACTAAAAATATTTCTTTTTTCTGATTTAGGGGGAAAATGCAGATCTTGTATCCTGGGAGGAGAAAAATAGAGGCATCCCAAAGTCAGAAATCAATCCATTATAGAAACTAAATATATATATATTTCTTCTTTTTCTGATTTAAGGGGAAAGTGCGGATCTTGTGTCCTGGGAGGAGAAAAATAGAGGCATCCCAAAGTCAGGAATCAATCCATTATAGAAACTAAAAATATTTCTTTTTTCTGATTTAGGGGGAAAATGCAGATCTTGTATCCTGGGAGGAGAAAAATAGAGGCATCCCAAAGTCAGAAATCATCCATTATTATAGAAATTAAAAATATTTCTTTTTTCTTTTTTCTGATTTAGGGGGAAAGTGCGGATCTTGTATCTTGGGAGGAGAAAAATAGAGGCATCCCAAAGTCAGAAATCATCCATTACAGAAACTAAAAATATATCTTTCTTTTTTGATTTAGATGGAAAATAAGTGGGAGAAGACAAGAGCAAAGAAAGCGCCAAGTCTCTCCTCCCGTGGAACTTACTTCTCTGGGATTTTTTTTTTCCTCCTCCTGCAAAGGAAGCCAATGACGCCAGTGGAAAGCAATCCAATGCCTGCGTCCCGGGACCAGACAAAGGATCTGAAGTAAGACCCCCCCCCACACACACACACCCACCACCACCTCCCTTTTAATTCAAAAGGGGAGAGAATAATTCAAATAAATCCACACACAGATGGATCTCTGCACCCTCTCTCGCTCTGTGCCTTCTCTCTTCCAAAACCAGAAAGTCCGGAAAGGCAGAATGCCTCTCTCTCTCTCCTCTGGAGTCTGGACAAAGGAACACCCCCCACCTCCCCAAAAAAAGAAGAAGCAGGCAGCAATGTGGGGAGAGAGGGGGAGAAGTTCTCCATTGGGTCCAGGGAAAGAAAGGAAGAACGAAAGAAAGAAAGAAAGAAAGAAAGAAAGAGGAGGAAAGGGGGAGCAGAGGGCGGAGAAGTGGATCCGGGTTGGAGGGGCTTCGGGGGCCCAGGGGTGGGGGGCAGACCCCCCAAAAAATAAAAATAAAAATGAAGAAAAGTCAGGGAAAATTAGTTTAGAAAAGTCTCTTTTCTTGTGTATCACATATAACCCACTCCTCTTTTTAGGGAGTCCAGAACTGCACCTACCCCCCACAAAACACCCCACTATTATTGTATTACTATTAATATTAATATAATTATTGTATTACTATTAATATTAATTAATGTAATTATTGTATTACTATTAATATTAATTAATGTAATTATTGTATTACTATTAATATTAATTAATATAATTATTGTACAGTAGAGTCTCACTTATCCAACACTCGCTTATCCAACGTTCTGGATTATCCAACGCATTTTTGTAGTCAACGTTTTCAATATATCGTGATATTTTGGTGCTAAACTTGTAAATACAGTAATTACAACATAACATTACTGCGTATTGAACTACTTTTTCTGTCAAATTTGTTGTATAACATGATGTTTTGGTGCTTAATTTGTAAAATCATAACCTATTTTGATGTTCAATAGGCTTTTTCTTAATCTCTCCTTATTATCCAACATATTCGCTTATCCAACGTTCTGCTGGCCCGTTTATGTTGGATAAGTGAGACTCTACTGTATAACCCACTCCTCTTTTTAGGGAGTCCAGAACTGCACCTACCCCCTCCAAAACACCCCACTATTATTGTATTACTATTAATATTAATATAATTATTGTATTACTATTAATATTAATATAATTATTGTATTACTATTAATATTAATTAATATAATTATTGTATTACTATTAATATTAATTAATGTAATTATTGTATTACTATTAATATTAATTAATGTAATTATTGTATTACTATTAATATTAATTAATGTAATTATTGTATTACTATTAATATTAATTAATATAATTATTGTATTACTATTAATATTAATATAATTATTGCATTATTATTAATATTAATTAATATAATTATTGTATTACTATTAATATTAATATAATTATTGTATTATTATTAATATTAATATACTCATTGTATTACTATTAATATTAATATAATTATTGTATTATTATTAATATTAATATACTCATTGTATTACTATTAATATTAATATAATTATTGTATTATTATTAATATTAATATAATCATTGTATTACTATTAATAATATAATCATTGTATTACTATTAATATTAATATTAATTAATATAATTATTGTATTACTATTAATATTAATATTAATTAATAGTGGCACAGTGTGTTAAAGCGCTGAACTGCTGAACCTGTGGATTGAGCACCCGCTGTTAGCTCCAGCTCCTGCCAACCTAGCAGTTCGAAAACATGCCAATGTGAGTAAATCAATAGGTACCACTCTGACGGGAAGGTAACGGCTCTCCATGCAGTCATGCCAGTGGCCACATAACCTTGGAGGTGTCTACGGACAACGCCGGCTCTTTGGCTTAGAAATGGAGATGAGCACCAACCCCCAGAGTTGGACATGACTGGACTTAACGTCAGGGGAAACTTTTACCTTTATCTTAATATAATTATTGTATTACTATTACTATTAATATTAATAAATATAATTACAGTAGAGTCTCACTTATCCAACACTCGCTTATCCAACATTCTGGATTATCCAACACATTTTTGTAGTCAATGTTTTCAATATATCGTGATATTTTGGTGCTAAATTCATAAATACAGTAATTACTACATAGCATTACTGCGTATTGAACTACTTTTTCTGCCAAATTTGTTGTATAACATGATGTTTTGGTGCTTAATTTGTAAAATCACAACTTAATTTGATGTTTAATAGGCTTATCCTTAATCCCTCCTTATTATCCAACATATTCGCTTATCCAACATTCTGCCGGCCCGTTTATGTTGGATAAGTGAGATTCTACTGTATTGTATTACTATTTATAATATCCAGTTTCCTTCTCCCCCTTTTTCTACATTTTAAGGAGTCCGGAAGTGCATCTTCCCCCTTTAAAATGTTCCACTAACACTACTACAGTAGAGTCTCACTTATCCAACGTTCTGGATTATCCAATGCAGTCTGCCTCCCGCCTGATCCACAGCTGTTTCTCTAGGCAGCAAGGACTTAACTTTTTATGGATTTAATTTCCAACAATGTTGTTACTGTAAGTTCATTTTATGCAATTCTATCTTTATTTGTAGTCAATTTGTTAGTAACTAAAGTTTTTGTAGTCAATGTTTTCAATACATTGACAATACATTGTCAATGTTTTCAATACATTGTGATGTAAATACTGTAATTATGTGGGGTTTATATATCTGTGGAATAATGTCCAGGGTGGGAGAAAGAACTCTTGACTGTTGGAGGCAAGTGTCAATGCTGCCATTAGCTACCTTGATGAGCACTGAATGGCCTTGCAGCTTCAAAGCCTGGCTGCTTCCTGTCTGGGGGAATCCTTTGTTGGGAGGTGTTAGCTGGCCCTGATTGTTTTCTTTCTGGAATTCCTGTTTTCTGAGTGTTGTTTGTCATTTACTGTCCTGATTTTAGGTTTTTTTTTATATACTGGGAGCCAGATAGTGTTCACTTTCATTGTTTCCTCCTTTCCGCTGAAATTGTCCACATGCTTCTTGTGGATTTCAATGGCTTCTAACACCAGCTAACACCTCCCAAAAAAGGGTTCCCCCAGACAGGTAGCAGCCAGGCTTTGAAACTGCAAGGCTATTTAATTCTAATCAAGGTGGCCAATTGCAACATTCACATTTGCCTTCAACAGACAAGAGTTCCTTCTCCCACCCTGGACATTATTCCACAGATACATAAACCCCACTTGCCTAGTTTCCAACAGACCTCACAACCTCTGAGGATGCCTGCCATAGATGTGGGTAAAACGTCAGGAGAGAATGCTTCTGGAACATGGCCAGACAGCCTGGAAAACTCACAGCAACTCACTACTACTACTACGAATAATAATAATAATAATAATAATAATAATAATAATAATATCCCATTTTCTTCTCCTTCCTGTTCTTATACATTTTAAGGGAGTCCACAGGGGCATCTTCCACTAAAAAAGGTTTACCCAATTAAAAATATTATTATTATTATTATTATAATTATTATTATTATTTATAACACACTTTCTCTCTCTAAAAAAGAGACTCAAAAGCAGCTTACAGTGAAACCAAAGGAATGCAATTCAAAACCCCAAAAACATAAGAACATCGAAATAGGATTAAATATTTAAAACAAACAGATAAAACCTTTAAAACCAATTGAAATAATAATAATTATTCCCGGCATTAATAATAGTACAATAATAATCATTTATATCCCATCTTTCTTCCAACTAAAAAATGTTTCCTTCAAAACTGCTAATAATAATGTATATAAACCAGGCCTGGGCCAACTTGGGCCCTCCGGGTGTTTTGGACTCCAACTCCCACAATTCCTAACAGCCGAAAGGCTGTTAGGAATTGTGGGAGTTGAAGTCCAAAACACCCGGAGGGCCCAAGTTGGCCCATGCCTGACCCGCTATTTTTTTCTTAGCAAGACACTAACCACAGTACGAATTGGAATTTAAAACCTATTTTTTAAGGAGCCAAGAAGTGCATCTTCCGCCCCAATAAAATTATAATATAAATTATATATATGTGTGTATATATTACTAAACATTATAATAGATATATAAATAATATACATTTGAACTCACCAATGATAATGATAATACTAATATTTTTTTCTTTTCGTGTCAGGAGCGACTTGAGGAACCGCAAGTCGCTTCTGGTGTGAGAGAATTGGCCGTCTGCAAGGACGTTGCCCAGGGAACACTGCCAGGATGTTTCGATGTTTTTACCATCCTTGTGGGAGGCTTCTCTCATGTCCCATAATAATAATAATAATAATAATAATAATAATAATAATAATAATAATAATAATAATAATAATAATGTCAATAATAAGAATGATATGCAATGAAGGGATTTGGATAGTATGGGGGGTTTACAGTGTAAGTAAAATATTTTTGATCCCTCCAAATATGAGATTGGGCCTGAACACATGCACTATATTGCAGATTGAAGAGAATTATTATTATTATTAATATTATATCACATTTTTATCTCTACTAAGGCACAAAGAAACTTGTCCCCCCTCCTTTGCAAAGAATAATCCCAATATTGGACCCCAATATTTTTGCAAAGGCTAATTTATTTTTCTCTCATGTCCCATAATAATAATAATCATCATCATAATAATATGCAATGAAGAGATTTGGATAGTATTGTAAGTAAAATATTTTGACCCCTCCAAAAAAAAAATATATTTTTTCCTTTGCAAAGAATATTCCCAATACTGGACCCCAATACCTTTGCCAAGGCAAATTTATTTTTCTCTTATGTCCCATAATAATAATAATAATAATAATAATAATAATAATAATAATAATAATAATAATAATTTTTATTTATTTTATTTATTGCATGTCAAAAGCATTGCATAATTAATAAATTTAAAAGTGAGGAAATAAATAATAATAATAATAAATATAATAATAATGATGATGATGATGATGATGTCTATAATAAGAATAATATGCAATGAAGAGATTTGGGTAGTATGAGGGGTTACAGTGTAAGTAGAATATTTTTGATCCCTACACTCTATATATATAAAAGAGTGATGGCATCACGGCAGCGGACAAAACAACAAAAGTAAACACCCCACAACCTCGAAAATTGACATCACAATCCCTCATCCATGCCTCTAGGTTGATACAACAAAAAGAAAAGAAAAATAAAGTCCTAATTAGAGGGAGTGGAATAATTGTTTTTATCCAATTGCTGCCAGTTAGAAGGCTAAGCTCCGCTCACTTGGTCTCCTAGCAACCCACTCAGCCCAGGGAACCCTTTACTTTAAATTCCTCAATACTTTATTTCCCATACCACCATACTTCGCCACAGCAACGCGTGGCCGGGCACAGCTAGTATATATATATATACATATATACACAGTAAAGTCTCACTTATCCAACATAAACGGGCCGGCAGAATGTTGGATAAGCGAATATGTTGGATAATAAGGAGGCATTAAGGAAAAGCCTATTAAACATCAAATTAGGTTATGATTTTACAAATGAAGCACCAAAACATCATGTTAGACAACAAATTTGGCAGAAAAAGTAGTTCAATAGGCAGTAATGCTATGTAGTAATTACTGTATTTATGAATTTAGCACCAAAATATCACGATATATTGAAAACATTGACTACAAAAATGCGTTGGATAATCCAGAACGTTGGATAAGCGAGTGTTGGATAAGTGAGACTCTACTGTATTAATATTATAATACATTTTTATCTCTACTAAGACACAAAGTGACTTGTCCCCCCTCCTTTGCAAAGAATATTCCCAAATTGGACCCCAATATCTTTGCCAAGGCTAATTTATTTTTCTCTCGTCCAATAATAATACTAATTTTAATTATAATTTATTTATTTATTTATTTATTTTATTTCTTTCGTGTCAAAAGCACTGCATAATAAATAAGTTTAAAAGTGATGAAATAAATAATCATAATAATAAACATAATAAACATAATAATAATAATGATGATGATGTCTATAATAAGAATAATATGCAATGAAGAGATTTGGATAGTATGAAGGGTTACAGTGTAAGTAGAATATTTTTGATCCCTACAATATATATATATCTATATATATAAAAGAGTGATGGCATCACGGTGACCCACAAAACAACAAAACTACAAGCCTCCCAACCTTGAAATTTGACAACACAACCCATCATCCACGCCTCTAGGTTGATACAACAAAAAGCAAAGAAAAATAAAGTCCTAATTAGAGGGAGAGAAATAATTGTTTTTATCCCATTGCTGCCACTTAGAAGGCTAAGCTCCGCCCACTTGGTCTCCTAGCAACCCACTCTGCCCAGTGTTAATAAAAGAATACAAAATAAAATAAATACAAATAATACAATAAAAAATAATTTAAAAAACACTAAAAAAATTAATACAATAAAATACTATAACAAAATAACTAAAAATAATACAACAAAATAATAAAATATAATAAATAGAAAAGATAAGTTACAATAAAATTAATTTAAAAAATACAAATAACGTCAAATAAAAATTCCACAACAACTTTTAACCAATACCACCACCACTTTGCCACAGCAACGCGTGGCCGGGCACAGCTAGTATATATATATAGGAAAGGATATTGGGCCTGAACACATGCACTATACTGCAGATTGAAAGGAACTATTATTATTATTAATATTATAACACATTTTTATCTCTACTAAAAGTGACTTGTCCGCCCTCCTTTGCAAAGAACAATCCCAATATTGGACCCCAATATCTTAAAGGCTAACTTCTTTCTCTCTTACCATTTCCCTCACAAATAAATGCAAGCCAGAAACTCTTTCTCTCCAGCCAAATCCTGGGAGGGGTAGTTTAGCAAGGCCCTGAAATTCCTAGGATTTGCAAAGAGGAGGGGGAGCAGAAATTACTAAAAGGGAGACACACCCTTCAATAAAACTCTTTTTGCCAAAGGTCGAAGGGGGCAAAAGGTTTGCAGAAACCTCAGACCCAAACTCAGCTCACTACCTGCAAATTTTGGAAGGAAGGAAGGGAGGGAGCAAGAGGTTTGCAGAAAACTCACCTGGAAACTCTTTCCTGTTCCTTGTTTGGTCTGGGCTGGCTGGACGCCCCCTGGCGGCCGAGGCGGGAAGGGCAGGCGTGGAAGACACGTGTCGCTGCTCTGCACGTCTGAACGCGTTACTGTGATCGAGGTGACCACCCTCCCCCCCCCAGGACTTTGTAAAAGATAGTTCAAAAGTCAAGACTTTATGTTCTATATTCCATATATTTATAGTAGAAGGTGATTGAGACTTTTTACTGGAGTTTACTGTGGATTATCCCTGCACTCTGAGGCAAGAGATAACAACTTCATGAATTGTAAAATCATGCTGCTAAAACTCCACTTTTATGAATTTCCATGCTGGGTTCTCCAGATGTTATGAACTTCGTTCTTATCAAATATTTTCAATTGTTTATATCATTCATGATTCCCCTTTATGCAATGTAACTCACTTTTATGGATTCTCCCTTATTTCCATGAAATCTATCTATCTGCCTATATGTATTTGTACTCTTTGGGATCCCCGGAAAATATGTATTTTTCCCAGCATGGTTTATATTCCAACTTTATTTTATTTTTCATTTTATTTCATATAATTGTCAAAACATGAAATCAAATAGGAAATATTTTGAACTCAACATGAACCCCAGAACCTATCCCATTTCCTATGACCCAGGCTTCCTTTCCCAAAAACAAAAGGATAATCTGCCACCGCTAAATTCAATCAAATTCAAATTGCATGGACAATATAGGGCTTGAGTCACCGAATTCGGAGTGTTGACCTAAAGGAGATTCGCCCCAAGGCAAACATTGTCATATCTCACCCAAAGGAAAAACCAGGACACCTCAGGAAGGCGCCCTGCAGAGCCTGTCAATATGGCTCATCACCACCCATCTTTGCTTCCATCTCTGACACCCCAAGGCATATCTAAAATCTGTATACGTGACAGAAACCCGGACACCCTTGATTGCTGCCATTAATAAATTAAGCACCCTTTAGAAATCGGTCTAGCAGGACTTAATCCGCTAGTTCCTGTCCCGTCACCTCATTGTTTCGATAACTCCCGCCTTCTCTCTCCTGATTGGCCCGAGTAGAGACAAAAGGCAGCTTCCTATTGGGCCAACGAAACGAGGCGGGAAACGAAAGCCCGCCTCGTTCAACTTTCTAGCCTATCAACGATCAGATGGGTGGGGGAGCAGGGCGGGAAATTCAAAGGGCTGTCAGACTGAAATTCTGTATAAATATGGCTTTATGTTGATTGTATGGTACCCTAGTAGACCGAATGATCGCTACTAGAGTCCTCTTCAGCTGAATCGCTCAATAAAGACTCCTTGGCGGATTTTCCTTCAACTTTGGCGGACCTTCTTCATTTCGGCTTCAGGTTGTATTGCGGCTCATATTTTCCTATTGGCTCCGCCAAGGTCCGTTCTCTCAGGACCGGATCGGGTCTCTCCTTAAGGGCCCGATCCCCTAAAACGCGGTCGACAACATTACCCAGAAAGAATGCAGCCCTTAAACTGCTAGGGCTAAAGGCTATGGGATCCTAGAAGTTGTAGTTTCGCAAGGCTTGTCTTCTTCTCCTGCTCCCATCAAACTACCAATCCCATTGCGTTCAGCCCTGGCAACCCAAGTGGAGTCAAAGTGCATTCATTCTACAGTGTAGATGCACCTTCAGGTTCATTTCAAAATGACCTGCAGTGTGGGATGAAGGCATTTTTGGCCCCACTTGGAACTGCCAGGGGCTCGATTTTCTTGGAATCCTAGGAGTTGCCTTGTGTTTATTGTACTTTAGTCTTCGTTCTGTGCATTTTAATATATGCATTTTGCAGAAACATGCTTGAATGTATGCATTTTGTATGTTTACGATGATTATGTGTTTTTAGGGTAAGTAAAAGAAGAGAGAAGAGAGACAGGTAAGAAATGCACTTATTTATAATATTTTATTATGACACACAAACAAGATAGATATGCTGGATTTCGTATCACAAAATCACAAGTCGAACTCTTCCCAAGTGTCTAGGACTGTGTGATGTATTTTCGGATGATGAGCGCAGATCCCAGTGGGGTGGCCTTTTGCAGTTGGCAGATCGTAATTTTGTCAATGTCTGTTGTTTCCAAATGCCAGCTGAGATCTTTTGGCATGGCACCAATAATAATAATAATAATAATAATAATTATATAGTAATAATAATATATTATTATTATTATCAACACAACGACGTTGTATGACACAGCAAACAAGATAGATATGCTGGATTTCGTTTCGCAAAACCACAAGTCGAACACTTCCCAAGTGTCTAGGACTGTGTGATGTATTTTCGGATGATGCATGCAGATCCCAGCAGGGTGGCCTTTTGCAGTTGGCAGATCATGATTTAGTCAATGTCTATTATTTCCAAATGCCGGCTGAGATCTTTTGGCATGGCACCCAGTGTGCCCATCACCACCGGGACCACCTGCACTGGTTTCTGCCAGAGTCTTTGAAGTTCAACCTTGAGGTCCTGATAGCGGCTGAGTTTTTCCTGTTGTTTTTCGTCAATGCGACTGTCACCTGGGATGGCGACATCAATGATCCAAACCTTTTTCTTTTCCACAACCGTGATGTCTGGTGTGTTGTGTTCCAGAACTTTGTCAGTGTGGATTCGGAAGTCCCACAGTATCTTTGCGTGCTCATTTTCCAAGACTTTTGCAGGTTTGTGATCGCACCAGTTCTTTGCTGCTGGGAGGTGGTACTTGAGGCATAAGTTCCAATGAATCATTTGGGCCACATAGTTAGTTGTGCCTCTGTTTGTAGTCTGTCTGTGCGATTTTCTTACAGCAGCTGAGGATATGATCGATGGTTTCGTCGGTTTCCTTGCACAGTCTGCATTTTGGGTCATCAGCTGATTTTGTGATCTTGCCTTTGTCCTGATGTCTTGCTCCTGGGCTGCAAGGATCAGGCCTTCTGTCTCCTTCTTCAGGGTCCCATTCGTAAGCCAGAGCCAGGTCTTCTATTATTATTATTATTATTATTATTATTATTATTATTATTATTAATTGCCTTTGTCCTGATGTCTTGCTCCTGGGCTGCAAGGATCAGGCCTTCTGTCTCCTTCTTAAGGGTCCCATTCGTGAGCCAGAGCCAGGTCTTCTATTATTATTATTATTATTATTATTATTATTAATTGCCTTTGTTCTGATGTCTTGCTCCTGGGCTGCAAGGATCAGGCCTTCTGTCTCCTTCTTCAGGGTCCCATTCGTGAGCCAGAGCCAGGTCTTCTATTATTATTATTATTATTATTATTATTATTATTATTATTAATTGCCTTTGTTCTGATGTCTTGCTCCTGGGCTGCAAAGATCAGGCCTTCTGTCTCCTTCTTCAGGGTCCCATTCGTGAGCCAGAGCCAGGTCTTCTATTATTATTATTATTATTATTATTATTATTATTATTATTATTATTATTATTTACACTGCCATATAAAATCCAAACTAACTGCTTTGATAATCTGTTTTATATGGCAGTGTAGAAGGGGCTTCAGTGTTCTCTCCTGCAGGCTCAACAGACTGCGCTCTTTAAGCCGCTCCTCAGTGGGATTATTCACGGTCTCCAGGCTTTTGATCCTTTCCGTTGCCGTCCTCCGGACACCGTCCAGTTTAGAGTCAAGATCTCTCTTGTACGGCGAGACCCAGAACTGGACACAGTATGTCAAGGCCTCGTCAAACTACAGCTCCTAGGACTCCATAGCCTTGAATGACGGCAACTGAAGTGGCACCAAACTCCACCGATCCTGCAGTGCAGATGCCTCCTTGGAAGGCAGCGTGGGAGGCGATATGGACGACAACGGCACTGGAACCCGGCTCCTGACCCGGGCGAGGAGGCGCCTTTCCTGCCGCTTTCCTGCCTGGCTCCAGCCGTCCTGCAGGAAACCATTCCCTGCCTTTTCCTCCCTTGGAAGGAGACACCAACACCGTCGTCTGCAAGGAGGATGAGGCCGGAAAAGAGTGTGTGTCCGTGATCCTCATTGGAAGGGATCCCCAGACTGGATCAGGAACACTAGCCCTCTGGGAAGGAAAGAAAACCAGAATATTATTATTATTATTATTACTAGCTGTGCCCAGCCACGCATTGCTGTGGCCTTGTCTGGTGGTGTTGGTGAGAAATTGTTGAGGTAGTGGTGGTATTGACTGTCTGTTGTATGGTTGTCTTTATGTTTAGTATGCACACTGAAGTGGATTATATGGCAGCGTGGAGTCAAGATAATCCAGTTCAAAGCAGATAATATAAGATTCTAAATGGGTTATATAGCTGTGTGGAAGGGCCTCGAGTCTGCACTGCCATATAATCCAGTTCAAATCTGATAATCTGTGGAAGAGGCCTAAGTGAGGCCTATATCTGCCTGTCCCCTGGGCTGAGTAGGTTGCTAGGAGACCAAGTGAGCGGAGCTTAGCCTTCTAACTGGCAGCAACTGGATAAAAACTATTATTCCTCTTCCTCTAATTAGGACTTTATTTTTCTTTTCTTTTCTTTTCGTTGTATCAACCTAGAGGCATGGATGATGGGTTGTGTTGTCAAATTTCGAGGTTGGGGGGCCTGTAGTTTTGTTGTTTTGTCCGCTGCCCTGATGCCATCGCTCTTTTATTATTATTACTAGCTTTGCCCAGCCATGCGTTGCTGTGGCAAAGTGGTGGTGGTTAAAAATTGTTGTGTAATTTTTATTTGACATTATTTGTATTTTTTTTAAAAAAAATTTTTATTGTAAGTTATCTTTTTATTATATTTTATTATTTTCTTGTATTATTTTTAGTTATTTTCTGTTATAGTATTTTATTGTATTATTTTTTAGTATTTTTAATTATTTTTTAGTGTTTTTTATTATTTTTATTGGGTTGCTAGGAGACCAAATTGGAGGAGCTTAGCCTTCTAACTGGCAGCAATTGGATAAAAACTATTATTCCTCTCCCTGTAATTAGGACTTTATTTTTCTTTTCCTTTTTGTTGTATCAACCTAGAGCCGTGAATGATGGGTTGTGTTGTCAGATTTCGAGGTTGGGGGGCCTGTTGTTTTGTTGTTTTGTCCGCTGCCCTGATGCCATCGCTCTTTTATTATTATTATTATTTGAAACACAACGAGATGGGTCCACACCAGACACTATGTTGGCTGTTGAATTGGATCACATGTTGGACACTTCCCAAGTGTCTAGGGCTGTGTGATGTATCGGCGCATAATGCACACAGATCCCAGGCAGGTGGCCTTCTGCAGTGGACAGGTGGGGATTGTGTCAGCACCGATTGTATTCAAATGCAAGCCAAGGTCTTTAGGCACTGCACCTAGTGTGCCCATCACCACTGGGACCACCTTGACTGGCTTGTGCCAGAGTCTTTGCAATTCGATCTTTAAATCCTCATATCGTGCCAGCTTTTCCAGTTGTTTCTCCTCAATCCTTCTGTCGCCTGGGATTGCAACATCGACAATCCAGACTTTGTCTTTTAACACAGTCATGAGGTCAGGAGTCTTATTTATTTATTTACAGCATTTATATTCCGCCCTTCTTTCTCACCCCAAAGGGGACTCAGGGTGGATCACATTACACATATAGACAAACATTCAATGCCTTTTAACATAAAACAAAGACAAGACAAACACAGGCTCCGAGCGGGCCTCGAACTCATGACCTCCTGGTCAGAGTGATTCATTGCCGTGATTCATTGCAGCTGCTCTCCAGCCTGCGCCAACCCTGTCTGCCTGAATTCGGAAGTCCCAAAGTAGCTTGACATGTTCATTCTCTGTAACTTTTTTCCAGCTTGCGATCCCACCAGTTCTTTGTCGCAGGCAGAAGGTATTTGTGGCACAAGTTCCAATTAATCCTCTGAGCAATGGTGTTATGCCTCTGCTTGTAGTCTGTCTGTGCGATCTTCTTGTAGCAGCTGAGGACGTGATCTATTGTTTCATCTGCTTCCTTGCAGAGTCTACATTTGGGATCTCTCGTCGACTTTTCAATTTTAGCCTTGATAGCATTGGTTCTCATGCCTTGTTCTTGGGTTGCCAGGATCAGGCCCTCCGTCGCCTTTGTGAGCCACAGCCATGTTTTTTCTTTGTCAATTTGACTCAATTTTTCCCAGGAATTGTCCGTGGAGAGCCTTCTTTCGCCAGTTTTCTCTTCTGCTCTGGATTGTGTTTTTACTGTATTCACTCTTTGTCTTTTGCACTTGAAGCAGTTCACTACTCTTGACTTCCCTCAATGCTGGTTCTTGACTGCCTTCCACATAATCTGCCAGGGCCTGTTTATTATTGTTGTTGTTATTATTAAGCTCTTAGGAAGATTAGCAATTGTGGGAGTTGGAGTCCAAAATCCCTGGAAGGCCCAAGTTTTCCCCTGCCTGATGGGATCTTTTCTCCATCCAAACTGGGGGAAATTGCTGCAGGAATGGCTGCCGGTTTCGGGGGCTTCAGAAGGGGATTTGCCAAATCTGGTGCAGATTACTGCTATCAGTGGCTACTGGTCCCAAGGGCTATATCTCCCTTCTAGGATCAGGAGCAAGGCACCTCTCTCTCTCTCTCTCTCTCTCTCTCTCTCAGTTTCTCTTTGGACTCATCTACACTATTGATTTAACACAGTTTGACCCCACTTGGCTCAATGCTATGGAATCGTGGAAGTTGTCATTTGGGCAGGCATGAGTATCCTTTGGCAGACAAAGATTACACACCACGGAGCCTTGGCAGTTCAAGAGGTGTTGAACCCCATTAATTCTAGAGTGTGGATGCATCCTTAGGCCTCGTAAAACTACAGCTCCCATGAATCCGTAGCATCAAGGCATGGCAGTTCAAGTGGGGTCAAACTGCATTCATTCTACAATGTATACAGTACTGCTGTTTTATCAATAGCAATTGTTGTCTTATATTGTTTTTATCAGGCGGTTCCGTGAATTTATGATGTTGTGTCGACTGTTTATTGCGTATGTTTTGTTTTGCACTTGTATTTTGTGTCACACTTTGAGTGTTTTGTGAGCCACCCCAAGTCCCTCTGGGAGAGGGTGGCAGGATATAAATAAAGTTTTATTATTATTTATTATAAGATGTAACCTCACAGACCACAGGCATTCAGCTGCACTCTGTATTTGCTCAGGAGCACTCTTGTATTTTCTACTGTTATTGAAAAAAGCAGGTTCAGGGTTCAAATCCAGCTCAGACCAAGGCCATATAATGCAGCTTGAAAATGCATTATGTGGTCAGTATATAGAGTCATATCATACAGTTCAAAGTAGTTAAAGTGCAGTTTCAAATGGAATTACAGTAGAGTCTCACTTATCCAACACTCGCTTATCCAACGTTCTGGATTATCCAAGGCATTTTTGTAGTGAATGTTTTCAATACATCATGACATTTTGGTGCTAAATTCGTAAATACAGTAATTATTACATAGCATTACTGCGTATTGAACTACAGTAGAGTCTCACTTATCCAACGTAAATGGGCCGGCAGAATGTTGGATAAGCGAATATGTTGGATAATAAAGAGGGATTAAGGAAAAGCCTATTAAACATCAAATTCAGTTATGATTTTACAAATTAAGCACCAAAACATCATGTTATACAACAAATTTGACAGAGAAAGTAGTTCAGTACGCAGTAATGCTATGTAGTAATTACTGTATTTACAAATTTAGCACCAAAATATCATGATGTATTGGAAACATTGACTACAAAAATGCCTTGGATAATCCAGAATGTTGGATAACTGAGTGTTTGATAAGTGAGACTCTACTGTACTTTCTCTGACAAATTTGTTGTCTAACATGATGTTTTGGTGCTTAATTTGTAAAATCATAACTGAATTTGATGTTCAATAGGCTCCTCCTTAATCTCTCCTTATTATCCAACGTATTTGCTTATCCAACATTCTGCCAGCCCGTTTATGTTGGATAAGTGAGACTCTACGGTATATGGCAGTGTTGATGGGGCCGATGACTCTCCAAGCCACTTTCTCTCCAAACCGCTTTCTCCTGATGGAAACCCAGACTCATATACATACTTTTTATGGGAGGTCAGTGGCCAGAGAACCCGTGAATAGTCTCACTGACCTCATCCTCAGTCCCTGGCTTATCTGTCCTGGCCAGCAGTCATCACGTGCCCAGAGGGTCAGCCTTGGGGCAGGAAACAGGAGGGTCAGCCGCAGTGGGCTTTGCCAGCCAGGAAGGGGCTTCCACGAGACCCGGGAGCTGTGGAAAGCTTTTGGGCCACAATGGCTGGCTGTGGTCATCCTGCTGAGGCCGTTCCCATGTCCAGTGGGGCATCTCACCCAACTGTCAACAGGAGTGCGCTCACAACAGAGTTGGGACTGCTATAACTTTTTGCACAATGAGTTGATTGAGTTGCAGAAATTGCCACTAAAATGGATAAGATTCTAATTAAGAAAATCTGGTGACAATTGCCACTAAAATGGATAAGTTTCCAAGTAAGACAAGAAAATCTATTGACAATTATGTTTGTGATGAACCACATGGAGCAGATAGAGAGGAAACTGCAGATGAATCGACTGTAGGACAGAAGAAGTGAAAAGGGAATACATTCCAAACCTTGCCTATACGGCAAAATATTATATAAAACACTATATATATATACAGTAGAGTCTCACTTATCCAACACTCACTTATCCAACATTGTGGATTATCCAACACATTTTTGTAGTCAATGTTTTCAAAACATTGTGATATTTGGGTACTAAATTCGTAAATACAGTAATTACTACATAACATTACTGCGTATTGAACTACTTTTTCTGCCAAATTTGTTGTCTAACATGATGTTTTGGTGCTTAATTTGTAAAATCATAACCTAATTTGATGTTTAATAGGCTTTTCCTTAATGCCTCCTTATTATCCAACATATTTGCTTATCCAACATTCTGCCGGCCCGTTTATGTTGGATAAGTGAGACTCTACTGTATATATAAAAAACACTATATATATAATGTAATGTGTGTGTGTGTGTGCGCATGTATGTATGTCTGTAGTCGAAGGCTTTCATGGCCGGACTCACAGGGTTGCTGTGAGTTTTCCGGGCTGTCTGGCCATGTTCCAGAAGCATTCCTTCCTGACGTTTCTCCCACATCTATGGCAGGCATCCATTCTTTTAATAATAATAGAGTAAAATAATACATGTAATAATAATAATAAATGCAGGAAAATAATACATGTAATAAATTGAGTAAAATAATAAATGCAATAATAATAATAATAATAATAATAATAAGATCAGAGTGAAATAATAAATGTATTATTAATAATAATAAAAATAGAGTAAAATAAATGTAACAGTAGCAACAATAATAGAGAAAAATAATAAATGTAATAATACCAATAATAATAGAGCAAAATAATACATGTACCATATATTCTTGAGTATAAGCTGACCCAAATATAAGCCAACCAGGACCCTCATCCGAGTATAAGCCGAGGGGGGTTTTTTCAGTCTTAAAAAAAGGGCTGAAAAACTAGGCTTATACTCGAGTATATACAGTAGTATCAAAACTGCATTCATTCTATAGTATAGAGCAGCCATGGGCAAACTTTATCCTCTTTAGATGTTTTGGACTGCAACTCCCACCATTCCTAACAGTTTGCCCATTCCTGGCATAGATGCACCTTAAGGGAAGCTTTTCCCATGGCTTTTGCAACCTGTCCGGATGGGGCTCTGCATTGATGTGTTGGATTTATTGCCTCTCTTTGTGTCTCTGTGTGTTGGGTTGATTGCATCTCTCCTTTTTCTCTTTCTTTCCTTCCTTCCTTCCTTCCAGGCCTCTTTCTCGACTCCATAAGTCTGCTGTGAGCCGCTCTCCGTCCAAATTGATTCCAGACAGAATTCGGGGCAGGAGAAGCCGAGCAGCGCTTTCTGGGGCCGGAGAGAGAGTCTCCCACCGGCAGGTTTTGGGCCGCCGTAAAAAGCCCAGCCTGTTTCGAATTAGGCCGGCCCGCTCTCTTCCTCCGCACCCCAATAAATCTCAGTCTGGATTTGGGATTATTTTGCGGGCGAGGAATGAGACACAAAGAGGAGGAGAGCCCAAAAGCGCTTCTTTGGTGTGGGATTTGGGAGAACAAAGGAAGAAGCCCAAGTGAGAAAGAGATAGGAGGATGATGATGATGATGATGATAATGATAGGTAAAGACTAGAGTCTCCTTTGGGAGAAATAAAAAGGGCAATAATACCATGTTTCCCCGAAAATAGGACAGTGTCTTATATTAATTTTTGCTCCCAAAGATGCGCTAGGTCTTATTTTCAGGGGATGTCTTATTTTTCCATGAAGAAAAATTCACATTTATTGTTGAACAAAAAAATTAACATTTATTATATACTGTGCAGTAGTTGTCATCACAAACCAGCATACCCAGACAAACTGTGAATCCTATCAAGAATTTCTTATTACTACCAATATTTCCATGTACAACATTCTATGGTACGCACATTTACCAATCCTGCATGCTCTGGTGTTCTGTTCCTTGGGCATGCTTCCAAACAAAAACTTTGCTAGGTCTTACTTTCGGGGGAGGCCTTATATTTAGCAATTCAGCAAAATCTCTACTAGGTCTTATTTTCTGGGGATGTCTTATTTTAGGGGAAACAGGGTAATAATAATAATAATAATAATGCCCTGGCAGAATATGTAAAGCAAAGTGAAGAACCTGCTTTGATTGAAGTCAAAAATCAGAAACTCCTCAAAACACAGCAGACAACAAACCAGTACAAGAAAACCGCACTACAAACTAGAGCTGACAGCTGGCACAACAAAACACTGCATGGAAAGTTCCTTGACAAAATTGAAGGAAAAGCTGATAAGGAGAAGACCTGGCTCTGGCTCACGAATGGGACCCTGAAGAAGGAGACAGAAGGCCTGATCCTTGCAGCCCAGGAGCAAGACATCAGGACAAAGGCAATTAATAATAATAATAATAATAATAATAATAATAATAATAATAATAATAATAATGATGATGAAGAAGGAGACAGAAGGCCTGATCCTTGCAGACCAGGAGCAAGCCATCAGGACAAAGGCAATTAATAATAATAATAATAATAATAATAATAATAATAATAATAATAATGATGATGAAGAAGGAGACAGAAGGCCTGATCCTTGCAGACCAGGAGCAAGCCATCAGGACAAAGGCAATTAATAATAATAATAATAATAATAATAATAATAATAATAATAATGATGATGATGATGAAGAAGGAGACAGAAGGCCTGATCCTTGCAGACCAGGAGCAAGACATCAGGACAAAGGCAATTAAGGCCAAGATCGAAAAATCAGCTGAGGACCCAAAATGCAGACTGTGCAAAGAAACCGATGAAACCATGGATCATATCCTCAGCTGCCGTAAGAAAATTGCAGACAGACTACAAACAGAGGCACAACTATGTGGCCCAAATGATTCATTGGAACTTATGCCTCAAGTACCACCTCCCAGCAGCAAAGAACTGGTGGGATCACAAACCTGCAAAAGTATTGGAAAATGAGCACGCAAAGATACTGTGGGACTTCCGAATCCAGACTGACAAAAGTTCTGGAACACAACACACCAGACATCACAGTTGTGGAAAAGAAAAAGGTTTGGATCATTGATGTCGCCATCCCAGGTGACAGTCGCATTGACGAAAAACAACAGTAAAAACTCAGCCGCTGTCAGGACCTCAAGACTGAACTTCAAAGACTCTGGCAGAAACCAGTGCAGGTGGTCCCGGTGGTGATGGGCACATTGGGTGCCGTGTCAAAAGATCTCAGCCGGCATTTGGAAACAATAGACATTGACAAAATTACGATCTGCCAACTGCAAAAGGCCACCCGACTGGGATCTGCACGCATCATCCGAAATACATCACACAGTCCTAGACACTTGGGAAGTGTTTGGCTTGTGGTTTTGTGATACGAAATCCAGCATGTCTATCTTGTTTGCTGTGACATAATAAAATAATAATAATTCTTCCATGGACCCCAAATTTCTGCCCAGATGTTCCTCATCTGCCGGCCGGCCCTGCAAGATGGATATCTCTGTTCTTCTCCTTTCTGGGCCGAGACCCAAAAGGGATTGGGGGGCCAGGGAGAGGGTCTTGGGGACCGGAGGCTGAGCTTCATCATCCAGGACCCCCTCCCGCCCCTCTGACCGGCTCCCTGCCCCGCAGGAGGGTCGCGCCTGCACTAGACCGGATGATCAAAACCAGATTGTGCCTCCTCTCTCTTTTCTCTCCACGGGGCTTTTCTTTTTTGTAACACTCTTTCCCTTCCGCTTCCCCTTTATCTCATATTTGGGACCCCCCCCCCCCAAAAAAAAGGACCTGGCTTTGTTACCAATCTCTCACCTTTGTAAAATCCCAACCTATAAAACAGCCCCCTTCCCAGTCTTTTAACTGAGGGAAAGTTGTGTTTTTTTCTTTGTGACAACAAGTCCCAACATCCACAGAGAGTGGGCTTCCTGCTTGAGAAAAGTAACTTGAATCCTAGCCTTGGAATGAGATGAAAGAGTTTGCGAAGAAGGGGGTTCATCAGAGTATGGAGGGGAACAACAACAACAACAATAACATACGTACGTATGTCAGGTCCCAGAATCCACTGACTGAGATTGTTGGCCCCATTTGAGGAGGCAACCCCTGGTAGTGAGACCAGGGAGAAGCTTGTTGGCAGAAACCCAGGCAAGTGATCCGCCTGAGCTGCCCATTGTGAGTGAGTCCCTGCTGTGGCGAGCATACCGATCAGGCCCAATTGAAATTAGGCAGCAAGCAAGGTGATTTTCAGCCAAGGAAGATTTTATTATCTGCAAATAAGATGCTAGCTAGTGATACATTCACAAAGTAGATAGCATCCAGAATACAGTTTCACAGCCCTTTCTATACATAGGCTGCAGCCAAGCCTCTAATTCTGACCACACAGCCACTGGCCAGCATGGGCTGGGAACTAAGGATGATTAAGTGTCGATGAATGGGGTTCTTTGACCCTACCCAGGAATGCTATTGTCTTATGAGATGAACATGGCATGGCCCCTTAATAGGGCTGGCCTAGCAGTTCCAGATCCCAGAGAAACAAAACATCATATATTAATATAATCATGCAAAAATGACAGAGGATGGGTTTGGCTGTAGACATGCAGATTTCCTTCTGATGCGAGAGGTCCTGTTCATCAAAGGTGCAGTGTGGTGAAATTGGTTCTTCCCCAAGGATGGGGAGAGGTGATCTCCCCCGCCTGAATAGAAGTATTGTGTTGCAATGTCCAGGTAAAGTCCAAGAGACTGGTGAGGCTGGAAAATGATGAGGAAATTCCCAGCTTGGTTTCTTTCCCCCAGGCTATGCAATTGTTTGGGATGCAAGACATCTTTGGGTTCCGGAACAAAGTTTCCCACAAAGGGAAGGAATGGGGATCTCAGGAGCATAAAACTAGGTTAACACAACATATAGGCAAAATAGGAACACATAGGAAAAACATGGAGCATTTAGGGGAATTTATATACATGAGAAACATAGTTTTCCAAAGTACCTTTAACAAGCCAGGCTTCCCAGAGGAAAAATGGGAAGGAAGGCAGGCAGAGTGGAAGAAAAGGGGAAAAAAAGAGAAAAAAGGAGACTTCAGTGAGTGGGGACCTGGCCCAGGTAAACTAGATATCCCAAGGACCCAGGTCTGGTTTTCTCACGCAACAAGATTCAGTGGCCACAATGGTCACTTTCCTTTGGCCATGGATTGATGGGAAAAGGGAAGAGAGGTATTCATCAGAATCTGGGAAATAAATATATATATATATGTGATTTTTGGACTACAAATTCCATAATCCACTGAATGGAAGATTCTGGGGGTTGAGGTCAACGTTAACCAATTCTCCTCATTTACTTGCAATGATAGAAAGTGGGGAAGAGTTTGGAAGAGGGGACAGCCAACAGAACTTGTGGGAGGAGATACTTTATGGACTGCAAATCCCAAAACACACTAGCGGGAAGATTCTGGGATTTATCATCCACTTTTCCTGGCCTAGCTTCCTTTTTGGGGGGACTACAGCTCCCAAAATCCCCCAGCCAGCTATAGCTGGCTGGGGGATTTTGGGAACTGTAGTCCCAACAAAAGAGCTGCACAAAGAAAGAGCCGCACAATCTGCTCTTCATCTTCTCCGTCCCCTTGTTTCCCTTTGTTCCAACCCCAATAAACCTGTGGAAAACATTCCTTTTCTTCTCCGTTTCCTCTTGGGAAGCCCTTCGAGGGAGGAAACCCTCAAGTCCAGGAAATGACAAAATTAGTCGTTATTTTTCCAGTCCTGGAGCCGCAGGCCACCCGTTTTATTTGCCAATCCTCCCAAAACAGGGTTATTTTTTCAGACTGCAGGTCCCAGCATCCCCAAGCAAGCCAGGCTTCCGAATAGTCAAAACATTATTTTGTCAGGGGAATAACAGGTCCCATAATTCCCCTCCAGCTGCCACCAAACAGAAGGCTCTTGTGGCCAGTTTAAACTGCCCGCTTCAGGCTAAGACTTTGATGGCAAGGCCCAGCATCCACACTTTCAATGAAAATGAGGATTTGGGGAGTTGTGATCCAGGCTCTGAACCCAGGCAATGTTGTGTAATTTTTAAGAAGCAGTGGAGGAAGCTTCGCCCCATGTATATTATATACTGTACTATATAAGGTGCTGTGAGTCCCATTTGGGAGAAAACCAGGAAAATAATAATGATAAATAATAATAATAATAACAACAACAATATTTTGGTAGGTTTTTAATTGCACTATTTTAACTGTTGTTGTGAGCCACTTTGAATCTTGTTTAAGAGACAAAAAGAAACGATCATTTATTATTATTATTATTATTATTATTATTATTATTATTATTATTATTATTATTAAAACAAGGAAAATAACAACAACAACAACATTTTGGTAGGTTTTTAATTGCACTATTCCAACTGTTGCAGTGAGCCACTTTGAATCTTGTTTAAGAGACAAAAAGAGACTATCGTTTATTATTATTATTATTGTAGGTTTTTAATTGCACTGCTATGAATGTTGTTCTGAACCACTTTGAATCTCATTTAAGAGACAAAAACAGACTATATTATTTTATTATGATACAGCAAACAATAAAAAATATTATTATTATTATGGTAGGTTTTTAATTGCATTGCTATGAATGTTGTTGTGAACCCCTTTGAATCTCATTTAAGAGACAAAAGCAGACATTATTATTATTATTATTATTATTATTATTATTATTATTATTATTATTGTAGGTTTTTAATTGCACTGTTTTGACTGTGGTTTTAAGCCACTCTGAATCTTGTTTAAGAGACAAAAGTAAAGTATAGAAAATGTATTATGATTCCAATTAGTTGTATTATTTTGTGAATGAAACCCAAGTTTCATCAGAAAGACATTAATAATAATTTGGTAGGTTTTTAATTGCATTGCTATGAATGTTGTCGTGAACCACTTTGAATCTCATTTAAGAGACAAAAGCAGACTATGTATTATTATTATTATTATTATTATTATTATTATTATTATTATTTTATTATGACACAGCAAACAAGATAGATATGCTGGATTTCGTTTCACAAAATCACAAGTCGAACACTTCCCAAGTGTCTAGGACTGTGTGATGTATTTTCGGATGATGCTGCAGATCCCAGTAGGGTGGCCTTTTGCTGTTGACAGATTGTAATTTTGTCAATGTCTATTGTTTCCAAATGCCGGCTGAGATCTTTTGGCACGGCACCCAGTGTGCCCATCACCACCGGGACCACCTGCACTGGTTTCTGCCAGAGTCTTTGAAGTTCAATCTTGAGGTCCAGATAGCGGCTGAGTTTTTCCTGTTGTTTTTCGTCAATGCGACTCTCACCTGGGATGGCGACATCAATGATCCAAACCTTTTTCTTTTCCACAACTGTGATGTCTGGTGTGTTATGTTCCAGAACTTTGTCAGTGTGGATTCGGAAGTCCCACAGTATCTTTGTGTGCTCATTTTCCAATACTTTTGCAGGTTTGTGATCCCACCAGTTCTTTGCTGCTGGGAGGTGGTACTTGAGGCATAGGTTCCAATGAATCATTTGGGCCACATAGTTGTGCCTCTGTTTGTAGTCTGTCTGTGCGATTTTCTTACAGCAGCTGAGGATATGATCAATGGTTTCGTCAGCTTCCTTGCACAGTCTGCATTTTGGGTCATCAGCTGTTTTTTCGATCTTGGCCTTAATTGCCTTTGTCCTGATGTCTTGCTCCTGGGCTGCAAGGATCAGGCCTTCTGTCTCCTTCTTCAGGGTCCCATTCGTGAGCCAGAGCCAGGTCTTCTCCTTATCAGCTTTTCCTTCAATTTTGTCAAGGAACTTTCCATGCAATGTTTTGTTGTGCCAGCTGTCAGCTCTAGTTTGTAGTGCGGTTTTCTTGTACTGGTTTTTTGTCTGCTGTGCTTTGAGGAGTTTCTGATTTTTGCCTTCAATCAAAGCAGGTTCTTCCCTTTGCTTTACATCTTCTGCCAGGGCATGTTCTTCTTTTTTGACTGCTTGTTTTACTTGTAAGAGTCCTCTGCCCCCTGATCTTCTAGGCAGATATAGCCGGTCAACATCACTGCGAGGGTGCAGTGAATGATGAATGGTCATGAGTTTCCTTGTTTTTCTGTCAAAATTGTCCAGTTCCACCTGTGTCCAGTTTATGATGCCAGCAGTATATCTTATGACAGGTATGGCCCAGGTGTTTATGGCCTTGATGGTGTTGCCTCCATTGAGTTTGCTTTTGAGAATTTTTCTGAACCTTTGTGTGTATTCTTTGCTGACTGCAGTCTTCACATGTTCATGCTTGATGTTGTCCAGCTGTAATATGCCCAGATATTTATAGGCCTCTGGCTGGTGACACTTTATTGTTTGGCCATTAGGCATATTTATGCCACCATTTTCAATGATTTTTCCCTTCTTCAATGCCACTGTCGAACATTTGTCCAAATGGATTTCAGTTTCCGTTTTCTCATACAGCTTCAGGTCATCCATGTACATCAGATATGAAATTTTGTGAGATTTCTTAGATATTTGATAAGGGGGGATTATTATTATTATTATTATTATTATTATTATTATTATTATTGTTACTATTATTATGAGGGTGAACCCTTCTGTGGGGTTTCTTTTGCTGCCCGTATCCCTGTTCAGAAGACTTTTCCTCCCTTTCTGTCCCTGTGAGAATTGGATTTTGGCAAATGTGGCTTGTTGTGGAAGCAAGAATTAGGGATAAAACTTCATCGGAGACCCCTTTCTTCTCTGATGATAACTCTTCCAGTGGTGGATTTCCCTTCCTAGAGATAGATTCCTCTCACTTCTTACTGTCTCACCCTATTCGATTGTGAGTCGGACGTTTGAAACTCAGGGGCGGCCTGTACCTTTTGGGGTATTCTCATCTGGCCAAGTCTCCCCCCCAAAAAACTAAGCCTTTTTTGCAGAGGCAGGTCTGCCTCCCCCTCCCCTCGGCTCGGGGCTTCCGTCCAGACAGGACAATGCCTGTGCGGCAGATGGATGCCCGGCCAGGCCGGGAGCGTTTCCTGAAGGGAAGGAGAGGCACATCATGCGCCAGGCGCCACAAGAATGGATTCTGCTGACCGGCAGGAATTTCAGGGCAAGGCACAAGACCCTTGTCCTCGCGCCAGGAGGCCGCCTTCTCCCATTGTTGAGTCACTAAATCCGAGGGAAGGTGCACACGTGCTGGACTGCGACTCCCATCATCCCCTGGGCAACTCCAGGCAACACACCTAGGAAAAACCCAATCTCCAAAATGTTACACAGAGTATCTGCACAGTTTCAGGCCACTTTAACTGCCACGGCTCCTTCCTATGCAATCCTGGGATGCATAGTTTGTTGTGAGGCAAGAGCTCCTTGGAAAAGGAGGGTCAACATCTCACAAGACAACAAATCCTAGTATTCCATAGCATTGAGGCATAGAGGTGTTAAATTGCCATAGTTTTGCGGTGTGGGTTCCATGTGTTTGTAATAATAATCTATATATATAAAAGGGTAATGGAATCACGGCACCGGACAAAACAACTAAACTAAATGCCCCACAACCTCGAAAATTGACAGCACAACCTCTCATCCACGCCTCTACGTTCATACAACAAAAAGAAAAGAAAAATTAAGTCCTAGCCACAGCAACGCGTGGCCGGGCACAGCTTGTAATTATTATTATTATTATTTCAAGATCGAAAAATCGGCTGATGACCCAAAATGCAGACTGTGCAAGGAAACCGACGAAACCATGGATCATATCCTCAGCTGCTATAAGAAAATTGCACAGACAGACTACAAGCAGAGGCACAACTATGTGGCCCAAATGATCCATTGGAACTTATGCCTCAAGTACCACCTCCCAGCAGTAAAGAACTGGTGGGATCACAAACGCTTAAGCGGCTGAGGGGAGAAAGGAAGGGGCCTGAGGCTGAGGATGCCTGCCGTAGATGTGGGCGAAACATCAGGAGAGAGTGCTGCTTCCGGGAACACGGCCATACAGCCTGCAAAACTCACAGCAACCCAGAAAAAGGACTAGCTTATATATATGGATGTGCTTAAGTAATTGGATTTGCTTTGGTTTGCATTTTGTTTTTATATATGCCTATGCACACACATGCACCAAATCCCAGGCTGTCTCCTAAATGAACACACCCTTTAATAATAATAGTTGCCGCCATGGCAGCTATTTGGAGGCTAATATATTTAAATTGAGGGATAAATGCTGCAATAAGGATATTAATTGCAATCCAACAGCCGCAAGTGACATGACAACGTCGGCCCAGAACCGCAGACCTCATACGTTTTTCTTGCAATTGGGCAACTTTCCCCTACTTTACAAATCTTTAAACAGCCATATAAATTCTCTAAACAGTGAAAATGCAGACTTAGTGGCTGTTTTGGACATACACATTATTTTGTGTGTGATTGGCATGCAAAATATATTGTTTATGCAAAATTAATGTATGCACTTATTAAATGCATGTGCTCTTAAAACTTTTCTCATTCAAGTTTATTACAGTAGAGTCTCACTTATCCAAGCCTCACTTATCCAAGCCTCTGGATTATCCAAGCCATTTTTGTAGTCAATGTTTTCAATATATCGTGATATTTTGGTGCTAAATTCGTAAATACAGTAATTACAACATAACATTACTGCACATTGAACTACTTTTTCTGTCAAATTTGTTGTATAACATGATGTTTTGGTGCATAATTTGTAAAATCAAAAACTAATTTGAAGTTTAATAGGCTTTTCCTTAATCCCTCTTTATTATCCAAGATATTCGCTTATCCAAGGTTCTGCCGTCCCGTTTAGCTTGGATTAGTGAGACTCTACTGTATTATTATTATTATTATTTTCATGTCAGGAGCAACTTGAGTCGCTTCTGGATTGAGAGAATTGGCCGTCTGCAAGGACGTTGCCCAGGGGACATTGCCCGGATGTTTTGATGTTTTTACCATCCTTGTGGGATGCTTCTCTCATGTCCCCGTGTGGAGCTGGAGCTGACAGAGGGAGCTCATCCACGCTCTTCCCAGGTAGGATTCGAACCTGGCAACCTTCAGGTCAGCAACCCAACCTTCAAGTCACGAGGCTTTAGTCCACTACGCCATGGGGGGCTATTATTGTTATTATTATTATTATTTAACAGTATTCATTTGCATTTTTCTGGGAATTCTACCTAACATAACAAAAGCCCCAAAAGCTCAGCAAATTCTGTTTTGTCTTATTGCAATCTTCCTTTTCTAAATTACAATAAGTATTAGTTCCTTGCATCCATATATATATATATACAGTATATATATATAAATGTAATGTACATTTGTAGGACTGAGTAAACAACAAAACAACTGAATCAAATCGCACCAAATTTGGCCACAAAAGACATAGTCATCCAATCTATGTCTTTCAAACAAACAAACAAACAAAAAAAAAAAACCTAGAAAAATAAAGTCCAAATTAGATGATGAGGAAGAGCCATTTTCAGCCCTGGCTGCCAGTCAGAAGGATAGGCCCTGGCCCTTTAGGCCCCGCCCACTTTGTCTCCTAGCAACCCACTCAGCCATTTAATGGCACCCAGGGCCTCTTCAACCAGGCCTCTTCCACACTGCCTATAAAATACAGATTATCAGATTTGAACTGGATTATATGGCAATGTAGACTCAAGGCCCTTCCATACAGCTATATAACCCAGAATGCCAAGGCATCTAATCCACAGTATCTGCTTTGAACTGGATTATCTTGAGCCCACACTGCCATATAATCCAGTTCAGTGTGGATTTTATACAGCTGTGTAGAAGGGGCCTCATAGTATCATCAAGTTCTAAGCAGATAATATAGGATTATAAATATCATATATAATAATCACTGTGGTACAGTAGAGTCTCACTTATCCAACGTAAACGGACCGGCAGAACGTTGGATAAGGGAGTATGTTGGATAATAAGAAGAGATTAAGGAAAAGCCTATTAAACATCAAATTAGGTTATGATTTTACAAATTAAGCACCAAAACATCATGTTAGACAACAAATTTGACAGAAAAAGTAGTTCAATACGCAGTAATGCTATGTTGTAATTACTGTATTTACGAATTTAGCGCCAAAAAATCATGATGTATTGAAAACATTGACTACAAAAATGCGTTGGATAATCCAGAACGTTGGATGTTGGATAAGTGAGACTCTACTGTATCAAATTTGAACTGGATTATATGGCAATGTAGACTCAAGGCCCTTCCACACAGCTATATAACCAAGAATGCCAAGGCAGATAATCCACAGTATCAGTTTTGAACTGGATTATCTTGAGGCCACACTGCCATATAATCCGGTTCAGTGTGGATTTTATGCAACTGTGTAGAAGGGGCCTCATAGTATGATCAAGTTCTCAACAGATAATACAGGATTATAAATCTATATATATATAAAAGAGTGATGGCATCACGGCGACCCACAAAACAACAAAACTACAGGCCCCCCAACCTCGAAATTTGACGACACAACCCATCATCCACGCCTCTAGGTTGATACAGCAAAAAGAAAAGAAAAATAAAGTCCTAATTAGAGAGAGAGGAATAATTGCTTTTATCCAATTGCTGCCAGTTAGAAGGCTAAGCTCCTCCAACTTGGTCTCCTAGCAACCCAATAAAAATAATAAAAAACACTAAAAATTAATACAATAAAATACTATAATAACAGAAAATAATTAAAAATAATACAAGAAAATAATAAAATATAATAAATAAAAATATAACTTACAATAAAATTAATAAAAAATTGCAAATAACGTCAAATAAAAATTACACAACAATTTTTAACCAATACCACCACCACTTTGCCACAGCAACGCGTGGCCGGGTACAGCTAGTATCATATATAATAACTACTGTGGTATAATAACACAGAACAATATAATCTCTAAAATCAGGACAGTAAATAAAGAACAACACTCTGAAAACAGGGAAATTCCAGACAGCAAACAATCAGGGCCAGCTAACACCTCCCAACAAAGGATTCCCCTAGGAATTCCACTTAGGACGACGCCACAGCAACGCGTACCGTAAATTAAATACCGTAATTTATAATAACTCAAAATAATTTATTAATCTCATAAGTACCGAGAGCGGGCCTCGAACTCGCAACTGTTGAGAGCGCCATCTTGCACAAAAGAGCCTAGTGCGCACGCGCGGGCCTTCCTTCCTCGACTTCCCTATTGGACCCCCGCCGCTGCCATGGAGATAGAGCGTGCCCAGCCTCGCCGCCATATTGGATCCCAAACGAGGCTGAACCCGGAAGTCCCTCTAGAGGGCGCCGTGCTGCAGTTTCCTTTTCCGCCCATAACTGTCTCCAGAGAAGGCGGGAAAAGTCGAATGGGAAAGCACGGAAGTGGAAAAGGTAGATCAGGGGTCCCCAAACTAAGGCCCGGGGGCCGGATGCGGCCCTCCAAGGTCATTTACCTGGCCCCCGCCCTCAGTTTTATAATATAATATATTGTATATACATATCATGTTGATAATAATATTATAATGTAATGCAATATAACCTAATAATAATACCATATAATAATATGAATTATATATTCTATATTACATATAATATTACTAATAATATTACAGTATAGTGGTATAGTTCAATATAGTAACATATAATGCTAATATTGTGCTATGCTAATAATATATTGTATGTACATATAATTTGTAAACCACTCTGAGTCCCCTTTGGGGTGAGAAGGGTGTGATACAAATGTAGTATATTTTTATATTTTATTATATTATATTGCTCTGGGCATGGCCCCATGTTAGCCGCCCCGAGTCCCCGTTGGGGAGATGGTGGCGGGGTATAAATAAAGTTTTATTATTATTATTATTATAGTAAATAAATGCAGTAAATAAATAATAAATAAATTTTAGACTTAGGCTCACCCAAAGTCTGAAATGACTTGAAGGCACAGAACAACAACAACAACTATTAACTTGACTATCTCATTGGCCAGAAGCAGGACCACACTTCCCATTGAAATCCTGATAAATGTATGCTGGTTAAAATTGTTTTTATTTTTAAATATTGTATTGTTCTTTCATTGTTCTTGTTGTTGTTTTTGCACTAGAATTTTATTTTATTTTTTCGTGTCAGGAGCAACCGGAGTTGCTTCTGGAGTGAGAGAATTGGCCGTCTGCAAGGACGTTGCCCAGGGGACGCCTGGATGTTATGATGTTTTTACCATCCTTGTGGGAGGCTTCTCTCATGTCCCCGCATGGAGCTGGAGCTGATAGAGGGAGCTCATCCACACTCTCCCCAGGTGGGATTCGAACCTGGCAGCTTTCAGGTCAGCAACCCAACCTTCAAGTCACTTAGTCCACTACGCCATCTGGGGGCTCGCACTACAAATAAGACATATGCAGTGTGAATTGGAATTTGTTTGTATTTTTTTTCAAATGATAATCCGGCCCCTCAACAGTCTGAAGGATTGTGGACCGGCCCTCGGCTTAAAAAGTTTGAGGACCCCTGAGGTAGATAATAAAATGTTAGATTATAGATAATATGTTATATATAATATGTTATATATATTACATTAGAGTCTCACTTATCCAACACTCGCTTATCCAACGTTCTGGATTATCCAGCACATTTTTGTAGTCAATGTTTTCAAAACATCATGATATTTTGGTGCTAAATTCGTAAATACAGTAATTACAACATAACATTACTGCGTATTGAACTACTTTTTCTGTCAAATTTATTGTATAACATGATGTTTTGGTGCTTCATTTGTAAAATCATAACATAATTTTATGTTTAATAGGCTTTTCCTTAATGCCTCCTTATTATCCAACATATTCACTTATCCAACGTTCTGCTGGCCCGTTTATGTTGGATAAGCGAGACTCTACTGTATTGCAGTATAGTGGTATAGTACAATTTGATAATATATAATAATATTGTGCTATGCATATAGTATAATATATTATTTATACATACAATATAAATAATAATATAATTAATATAATAATATAATGCAATATAATATTGTATATATAATAATAGTATTGTAATCTAATAATACTAATATTAAATATAATACTACTGATAATATATAATAATATATAATGATAATACTGTTTTATTTTTGTATGCTTGTTGAGTTTCCATTAATGCAGGCATGGGCCAACTTCGGCCCTCCCTCCAGGTGGTTTGGACTACAACTCCCACAATTCCTAACAGCCTACCGGCTGTTAGGAATTGTGGGAATTGTAGTCCAAACCACCTGGAGGGAGGGCCGAAGTTGGCCCATGCCTGATATAGATGTACCCTAATCACTCTCATGAACTTCTTTGTTTGTAGCTTGCCACCCTTTTGTTGGACTGCAATTCCCATCATCCCTATCATGGCCGGGGCCACCAGGTTTTTCTATGGAAAAGACGAAGACGACAAGGACAGCCTGCCCTGCGCTGCGCCCACACCGCTTCCTCCCCCGCCTCCCCAGGTCGTGATCCCTGACCCGGAAGTAGTACTGACCCCGGAAAGGGTCGAGAATGTCGCAAAGGTCAGCAGTGGGATCCTCCGCCTGCATCGCCCAGGAAAACCCCCACGGAGACAAGTAAGCCGGATAAGGATATTGTCAATGGGGAGAGAGATATTTGCCCTTTCCTGCCCTATAGCTCCCAGAATCCCCAGAAAGTAAAAATACTGTATATACTCGAGCATAAGCCTAGTTTTTCAGCCCTTTTTTAAAGACTGAAAGAGCCCCCCTCAGCTTATACTCGGGTGAGGGTGAAGGTCCTGGTTGGCTTATATTTGGGTCAGCTTATACTCGAGAATATATGGTAGATTTATTATTTTTCTCTATTATTATTGGTATTACTACATTTATTATTTTTCTCTATTATTGTTGCTACTATTACATTTATTTTACTCTATTATTATTATTATTATTATTATTATTGCATTTATTATTTTACTCTATTTATTATTATTTGTATTATTTTCTTGTAATTATTATTATTATTATTGCATATATTATTTTACTCTATTACAGTATTATTATTGCATTTATTATTTTACTCTATTTATTATTGTATCATTTTCTTGTATTTATTATTATTATTATTACATGTATTATTTTACTCTTATTATTAAAAGGATACATAAGCGCATTTACATTGAAGAAGATGAGAATCATGATTTAATCAGAGTTGGATAATCTTATCTTAAACTTGAGCTTTATGTAAATATTCAAAAACATTTAACCTACTGATGCCTCAATTAATGTAATTTTATTGGTATCTATTTTTATTTCTGAAATTTACCACTCTCAGCTTATACTGGAGTCAATGTTTTCCCAGTTTTTTTGTGGTAAAATTAGGTGCCTCGGCTTATATTCGGGTCGGCTTATACTCGAGTATATACGGTATGTGTTGGGTTGCGTTTCCAGCCTCGGCCTCAAGGTGGCGCACTGACCTAACCAAAGCATAGGTTTGCAGAGTTAAGGGTCAAAAGTGCAAGCAATCTCTGCTTTCATGCGTTTCTGAGCTAAGTTGGAACCCTATTTCCTTTTTCTGATCCTCTTGATTGTTCTTCCAGGTGCATTTCAGCCTGGAATCGGTTCCCGTCGGGCTGCAGCCTCCCAAGAAAACGGGCGGGAAGGAGGCTCCGGTTCCTCCCGAAATGAGCCCCCAAATCCCTGTACGAACAGAGAAGGAACCAGAAGCTGTGTCCACGCCTGCCTTTGGCCTCCTGGCCGCCCCCATTCCCAACAGCAGCCTGGCAATAGGAGCCGAAGTGCAGGCCGCACGGACGGAGGGCTTTGACGCCTGGCAGGCGGCAGAGGAACTGGTGCAGCGCTCCTTCCGCACCCGGTGTGCCCTGGAGGCCAAGGCGGGAGAAGGTGAGGCTCCCCAGTGATGGGGATGATGGGCCTTGCAGCTCTGCTGGGCTTCCATCGTGAGGGGTGCATTTACAACAGGCATGGGCCAACTTCGGCCCTCCTTCCAGGCATTTTGGACTTCTGCTCCAAAAGTTGGAATCCAAAACACCTGGAGGGCAGAGGTTGGCCCATGCCTGATCTACACTGTAGTGCCAAATGGGACCCCAAAAAAAATCAATCCTTGCCCTTTGTCATTGCCCTTATCTGCTACCATACGATCATGCACTTTATTTATCAGCCTGTCCTTTATTGCTGCAAGTAGTCCACACACCCATGAATGCAACAGAAACTAATTGGTTGCTGGTTGATGCTGTTATTATTGCTACGAGGGCTATCCAGAAAGTAGATTACGTTTTGGAATTAAAAATGAACAAAGTATAGGTGAAAACATTTACCATATGCAGTTGAAAGCCACACCCAAAGACCACTTCTCAACATAGTCGCCATTCAAATCTAGGCACTTATCATAGCGATGAATGAGCTTGGAAACTCCTTCCCCACAAAACTCTGCCGCTTGCGTCCTCAACCACTTGTTTCCAACAGTGGGGGCGTGGCTGGCAACGCAGTGTTTTGGTGATGATGCGCAGCTGCGGAAAGGGGTGACCGGCTGGTTGAGGACGCAAGCGGCAGAGTTTTGTAAGGAAGGATTTTCCAAGCTCATTCATCGCTATGATAAATGCCTAGATTTGAATGGCGACTATGTTGAGAAGTGGTATTTGGGTCTGGCTTTCAACTGCATATGGTGAATGTTTTCTCCTATACTTTGTTCATTTTTAATTCCAAAACGTAATCTACTTTCTGGATAACACTCGTATAATGTTGTTGTTTTATTCTGTTTACATTGTGAATTGCATTTTTGCATTCTTGCATTTCCAATTGCATTTTTATGTAATTACATTTTAACTGTGTTGTCAGGCTTTGCCCCATGTAAGCCGCCCCAAGTCCCTTCGGTGAGATGGAGGCGGGGTACAAAAATAAAATAATAATAATAATAATAATAATAATAATAATAATAATTGTTATTGGAGGCAGTTTCATGCCATGGCATTTCTTTGGATCTCAATCAAGAGGAAATGCTCACCTTTTAGGGCTAAATGACTTTGCCAGTCAGACCACAGTTGACTTTTTAGTTAACTGAAAGTGTTTTTGATGTGTCTTGTGTAATTCAGGATGTGGACAGAGGCATCTTCTGCAATGGGGAATTAATAATAATAATAATATCAGGACCTGAAAATCAAACGGCAAAGGCTCTGGCACAAACCAGTACAGGTGGTCCCGGTTGTGATGGGCACACTGGGTGCCGTGCCAAAAGATCTAAGCCGGCATTTGGAAACACTAAACATTGACATAATTATTATCTGACAATTGCAAAAGGCCACCTTACTGGGATCTGGAGGGGTGGCTGAGAAGATAATAATAATAATAATAATAATAATAATAATAATAATAATAATAATAATAATAATAATAATGGTGGTGATGGGTACACTGGGTACCGTGCCACAAGATCTCAGCCGGCATTTGGAAACAATAGACATTGACAAAATCATGATCTGCCAACTGCAAAAGGCCACCCTACTGGGATCTGCATGCATCATCCGAAAATACATCACACAGTCCTAGACACTTGGGAAGTGTTTGACTTGTGATTTTGTGATATGAAATCTAGCATATAGATCTTGTTTGCTATGTCAGACTATGTCTTTGTGTCAATAATAATAATAATAATAATATCAACATCTTACATCTTATGGGAGACTCAAAGCAGCAGGTAATGCATATTCCACATGGTGCCTTCTGTGACACAAACACATGCAAAGAATCTGACCGGGTCTTCTATTCTGCTAAACAGTTGCTGCAGATAAATGAAAAACTTATGCCCATTTAATAAACTAATCCACCAAATGAAACCCAAGAGTTCCTGCATTGGCTGACCGTCCAGCTTAACTAAGTGGGCAATGAAGTCACAGCCATGGAATCCAGTGCAGGGTCTCTTGCTCCCAATGAAGCTACTCTTCAGTATGTTGAACCTGGATCCAATCCCTAATATATCAGCTCTGCAAAGCTGCCCACAATGTAGGGACCACCCTATTGACTTGAATCTCGTGCTCACCTATTTTGGCTAAACGATCTTCCCAAAAGTAGGGTGTGCATGAGATTTGCAAAATGCGGTTCATCTTATGGGAGCCCGGGATTTGCAGTTTGGTGAGGCATCAGCATCCTTTGGCAGAGAAAGCTGAAGACCTTGCAAAACTACATCATCAAATAGCATTGAACCAGGGCAATTGAAGGGGATTCATGCTGCAGCATAGATGCACCCCGTTTTCCTTTCCACTGCTGGAAGCGTTTGTGTCCTAACACTTTTTGTCTCTAATTAGGCAGCAACTGTAATGGGCACATTGCAAAGAGTGCACTCCTTGCCACTTTTTGCACATTATATTATGTTCTTTGATTTCAGGTTTTTGGAAATTGAGGTGTGCATGAGATTCAATGGCACATTACATTCAGCACGATAATAATAACAGACGTCTCTGGGGAGGGTGGCAACCTTTCTCAGTAAAGCTTAGGGTGCACCCACACTATAGAATTAAATGCAGTCTGACCCCACTTGAACCGTCATGGTTCTATGCTATAGAATCCAAGGAGTTGTAATTTTGCAAGGCCTTCAGCCTTCTCTGCCAAAGACTGAACCTTTGGTGTGTGACTTAGAGAAGACTGCCACCTGGTGCTAACATGTGGTATTACATATATATATATATATAATATATTTTACAATAATATGTAATACTAGCTGTGCCCGGCCACGCGTTGCTGTGGCAAAGTGGTGGTGGTATTGGTTAAAAATTGTTGGGTAATTTTTATTTGACATTATTTGTATTTTTAATTTATTATATTTTATTATTTTGTTGTATTATTTTTAGTTATTTTGTGATTATAGTATTATATTGTATTAATTTTTTAGTGTTTTTAATTATTTTAGTGTTTTTATTATTTTTTATTGTATTCTTTGTATTTATTTTATTTTTTATTCTATTATTAACACTGGGCTGAGTGGGTTGCTAGGAGACCAAGTGGGCGGAGCTTAGCCTTCTAACTGGCAGCAATTGGATAAAAACAATTATTTCTCTCCCTCTAATTAAGACTTCATTTTTATTTTCTTTTTGTTGTCGGAACCTAGGGGCAAGGATGGTGGGTTGTGTTGCCAAATGTCTAGGTTCTGGGGCTTGTACTTTTGTTGTTTAGTGGGAGGAACGGACACCATTAGTCTTTTATATATATATAGATTATTATATTACACACTGAGCCTCCGGTGGCGAAGTGTGTTAAAGCGCTGAGCTGCTGAACTTGCAGACCGAAAGGTCCCAGGTTCAAACCCAGGGAGCGGAGTGAGCGCCCGCTGTTAGCTCCAGCTTCTGCCAACCTAGCAGTTTGAAAACATGCCAATGTGAGTAGATCAATAGGTACCACTCCAACGGGAAGGTAACGGCGCTCCATGCAGTCATTCCAGCCACATGACCTTGGAGATGTCTACGGACAACGCTGGCTCTTCGGCTTAGAAATCGAGATGAGACCAACCCCCAGAGTCAGACACGACTGGACTTAACGTCAGGGGAAACCTTTACCTTATAATATTATAATATATATAATATTAATCATATTATTTTGTAATACAATATAATACTAATAATACAATATAATGTTAATTATATATTACATGTAATATTACTAACAATATTACAATATATTGATATAGTACAATGTAGTAATTTATTGCCAGTATTGTGCTATGCTAATAATTTAATATTGTATGTAAATGTAATTTGTAAGCCGCTCTGAGTCCCCTTCGGGGTGAGAAGGGCGGGATTTAAATGTATTAAATAAATAAATAAATACAGTAGAGTCTCACTTATCCAACATAAACAGGCCGGCAGAATGTTGGATATACGAATATGTTGGATAATAAGGAGGGATTAAGGAAAAGCCTATTAAACATCAAATTAGGTTATGATTTTACAAATTAAGCACTAAAACATCATGTTATACAACAAATTTGACAGAAAAAGTAGTTCAATACACAGTAATGCTATGTAGTAATTACTGTATTTATGAATTTAGCACCAAAACATCACAATATATTGAAAAAATTGACTACAAAAATGCGTTGGATAATCCAGAATGTTGGATACGTGAGACTCTACTGTAAATACATATGAATAGCAGATGTTCATACAAATGAGAAATAATGCATATTGTTCGAATTTTAATCTGCCCTCTGTATCCAGATTCAACCATCCAAGTATTTATTTTTAATACACTTTGGTGTTTTATGTGTGACATTTTATGTAAAGGGCCCTATTTTACCCTGCTCTTGTCTGTAATGGGACTTTTGAGCATCCCCTGGTTTTGGCGTAAGGTCGAGAAGAGATTGCCATGGATGTCCCTCTGCAAGACGAGGACACAACGGAGCCATGGATTCAAATTGCAGGGGGAGAAAAGATTCCATCCAAACATTAGAAGGACCTTCCTGAGGGTCAAGAACTATTCAATGGTGGAAATATAAACTGCCTGGGAGTCCAGCAGAGGCTGACCATCTGTCGGGAGTGGGTCTGGATGACCTTTTGGGCCCCGTCCACCCCTGTGCTCTTTGTGTTCCAGGTGTGAACTTCCCTCGGGAGCAGCGGCTCTACCAGGGCCTGGTCAGCCTCCAGGTGCCCACCGAGGAGCTGCTCCACGCGGCCGTCCAGGAGAAGGCGGCCCTCGTCCGGCACCGTCCCGAAGGCAGGCAGGTCAGCAATGGGAGGTCCCACCCCTTTGGGAAAAACCCCCACATAAAATAAGGCATAACTACGGGTATATCACCTTCCCTTTGTTCTGTTCAGGAAGCAAAGCCTCCCATAATTTTTCAGGAATGTACCTGCAACTGATAGTATCATTAGGAAGAACCTCCTGATGGCAAGAGCTGACTGGCAGAGAGATAGGCTGCCTTGGAGTCTCTTTCTCTGGATGGCCATCTGTCGGGAGGGCTTGGATGATGCTTTCCTGCCTGGTGGAAGGAGGATGGACTGGATGGATGGCTCTTTAAGGCCCTTTGGGTCTCTTCTAACTCTGGGATTCTGTGACATCTATCTATCTATCTATCTATCTATCTATCTATCTATCTATCCATCCATCTATAATTTATGTGGCTGGATGTCCACCTGTCAGGAGGGCTTGGATGGTGTCTTCTTGCCTGGCAGATAGAAGATAGACTGGATGGCTTTTTATGGCCCTTCGAGTCTCTTCTAACTTTAGGATTTTATTATATATCTTGACCGGTCTGTCTGTCTATCATGTCTATGGCTGGATGTCCATCTGTCAGGAGGGCTTGGGTGATGCTTTCCTGCCTGGTGGAAGGGGATGGACTGGATGGATCGCTCTTTATCGCCCGTTGGGTCTCTTCTAACTCTAGGATTCTATGACATCTATCTATCCATTCATCCATCCATCTATCCATCCATAATTTCTATGGCTTGGATGTCCACCTGTCAGGAGGGCTTGAATGGTGTCTTCTTGCCTGGCAGATAGAAGATGGACTGGATGGCTCTTTATGGTCCTTTGAGCCTCTCTAACTTTAGGATTCTATTATTTATCTTGATCTGTCTGTCTGTCTATCTATAATATCTATGGCTGGATGTCCATCTGTCAGGAGGGCTTGGATGGTGTCTTCTTGCCTTATTTATTTATTTATTTATTACAACATTTATATCCCGCCCTTCTCACCCAACAGGGGACTCAGGGCGGCTTACAATAAAATACACATATAAAAACTGTACAGTACATTATAAATCAGATTAAAAATTATTAGCTTATATCAACATTCAGCCTTGCAGATAGAAGATGGACTGGATGGCTCTTTAAGGCCCTTTGGGTCTCTCTAACTTTAGGATTCTATTATATATCTTGATCTGTCTGTCTATCTATCATGTCTAGGGCTGGATGTCCGTCTGTCAGGAGGGTTTATATGGTGTCTTCTTGCCTTACAGAAGGAAGATGGATTAGATGGCTCTTTAAGGCCCTTTGAGTCTCTTTTAACTTTAGGATTCTATTATATATCTTGATCTATCTATCAATCTATCTATCATGTCTATGGCTGGATGTCCATCTGTCAGGAGGGCTTGGATGGTGTCTTCTTGCCTGGCAGAAAGAAGATGGACTGGATGGCTCTTTAAGGCCCTTTGGGTCTCTTCTAACTCTGGGATTCTGTGACATCTATCTATCTATCTATCTATCTATCTATCTATCTATCTATCTATCTATCTAGTCTATGGCTGGAAGTCCATCTGTCAGGAGGGCTTGGATGGCGTCTTCTTGCCTGACAGATAGAAGATGGACTGGATGGCTTTTTATGGCCCTTTGAGTCTCTTCTAACTTTAGGATCCTATTATATATCTTGATATGTCTGTCTATCTATCATGTCTATGGCTGGATGTCCACCTGTCAGGAGGGCTTGGATGGCGTCTTCTTGCCTGGCAGATAGAAGATAGACTGGATGGCTTTTTATGGCCCTTCGAGTCTCTTCTAACTTTAGGGTTCCATTATATATCTTGATCTGCCTGTCTATCATGTCTATGGCTGGATGGCCATCTGTCGGGAGGGCTTAGAATGTGCCTGGCCAAAGGGGGATGGACTGGATGGCCTTAGGGGTCCCTCCTGACGTTCTCTCGGATCCTTTCTTCCAGGAGATGCCCAGCGCTGGCCCCGACCTGCTGGCCTTCTTCAACCCCAGGGAGCTGTTCACGGAGACCCCCTTCCTGGAGGTGGAGGGCCTTCCCGCTTTGAGGCTGCAGGCGCGGACAAGGGACCCGGGCACCACGTTTTCCATGGACCGCAAGCTGCGCCAGTGGGACACTTGAGAGGAGGAGGACCACCACCACCATCAGCACCACCTCCAGATCCCTCTCCTCACCACGAGAAGAACTGGACTTTTAGGAGACCCTGGACTATTGATTCACAAGGGAACTGCTTTCCCTCTCTCTTTTGGAGCCTTTTTTATACATAAAGAAGAATTGCAACCCTATCTTGCAGAATTCCAATCACGGAAGGAGTTATAAAGCAGCTGCTTAATTGTGTGGTTTCCGAATCTTTCAGACTCCCATCTCCACAAATCCCTGACCGTCGGCAAAGTCGAGGGTGCATCTACAACAAGCATGGGCAAACTTTGTCCCTCTCTCCAGGTATTTTGGACTTCAACTCCCACAATCCCTCACAGCCTCAGGCCCCTTCCTTTTCAGCTTAAATGGCTGAAGGGGGAAAGGGCCTGAGGCTGTGAGGGATTATGGGAGTTGAAGTCCAAAACACCTGGAGAGAGGGACAAAGTTTGCCCATGCCTGATCTACATTAAAATGGCATATCCATAAATATATAGCTTTGCCCAGCCACGCGTTGCTGTGGCTTATGGGAATCCTTTGTTGGCCAGGTGGAATAGCAGTGAATAGCCTTGCAGCTTCCAAGCCTGGCTGTTTTCTGGAGTAGCACTTTCAATCAAAGATAATCTGTATTTTATAGGCAGTTTGGAAGAGGCCTGATCGAAGAGGCCCTGGGTGCCATTAAATGGCTGAGTGGGTTGCTAGGAGACAAAGTGGGCAGAGCTTAGCCTTTAACTGGCAGCAATGGGGGAAAAAAAGTTATTCCTCTCCATCTAATTAGGACATTATTTTTCTTTGGTTTTTTATGTAAAAACACAGACTGGATGACTGGCTTTTGTGGCCAAATTTGATGTGATTTGGTCATGTAGTCATGTTGTTTAAGTTAAGGGGAAAACGGTTAAAACATTTTCATATACAATAGAGCAGGGGTCCTCAAACTTTTCAAGTGGAGGGTCAATTCACAGCCCCTCAGACTGTTGGGGGGCTGGACTATGATGAAATAGTCCAAAATTAGGATTGTTCAAGTCATTTCAAGTCATTTCAGACTTAGGTCAATCCTAAGTCTAAAGTTTAGGACAGAGGCCAGGTCAATGACCTTGGAGGGCCTTAGTTTGGGGACCCCTGATCTAGACGATCTCATAAAACCATAGGTAAGCAAAGAGATCTCCGAAGGCCATCTAGATGGTTTCATAAGACCATAGGTAAGGAAAGGAGCCCCCAAAGGCCATCAAGATGATCTCATAAAACCATAGGTAAGTAAAGGCACCCTCAAAGGCCATCTAGACGGTCTCATATGACCATAGGTAATGAAAGTGGCCTCCAAAAGCCATCTAGATGGTCTCATACTTTTGGAAAGTGACCTCCAAAAGCCATCTAGTTGGCCGTAGCTAAGCAAAGAGACCTCCAAAGACTATCTAGATGATCTCATAAGGATATAAGGTAAGCAAAGAGACCTCCAAAGACCAGGTAGACTTAGGTCAACCCTAAGTCTAAAGTTTAGGACAGGGGCCAGGTCAATGACCTTGGAGGGATGCATCTGGCCCTCGGGCCTTAGTTTGGGGACCCCTGCAGTAGAGTCTCACTTATCCAACACTTGCTTATCCAACGTTCTGGATTATTCAACGCATTTTTGTAGTCAATGTTTCAAGATACAGTGATATTTTGGTGCTAAATTCATAAATACAGTAATTACTACATAGCATTACTGCGTATTGAACTGCTTTTTCTGCCAAATTTGTTGTATAACCTGATGTTTTGGTGCTTAATTTGTAAAATCATAACCTAATTTCATGTTTAATAGGCTTTTCCTTAATCCCTCATTATCCAACATATTCGCTTATCCAACGTTCTGCCGGCCCGTTTATGTTGGATAAGTGAGACTCTACTGTATATAGATACCTTTTCCCCCTGCAATGGGAAACATAACCTGAAATGAAAGAGCTGTGATTAAGCCCACCCCCCAAAACACCGAGAAGCCTAACCCACCCATTGTGACTCACAAGGCAAGGCGGCAGCTGGAAATAATCCATATTCTTTTTTATTTTTATATATATATTTATATAGAATCAACATCTTTGTAAAGATAAACTCCAGCTGAGGATAGGATCGGCGGAGCATCGGCCTCGTTTTCGGACCCTCTGAAAAGGCATCGTGTCCTTGCTGGCAAGCACTAGAGTCCATAGGCATTCTCGTTTAATTTTTTTTAAGATAACGGCCACCTTAAATGGTTCAAAAGGTAGCGTGTGGGGCAAAATGGTAACCTGGCTCCCCTCCTGAAGCAAGCAAAGCATGTTACCCTTATTTAATCCCTGGCCAAAATAAAGTGTGTGGCCCTTTAAGAGAGGCGGCTTATGGCATTGCTTGGTTGTGTGGATGGTACCCTCTCTTCAAAACATTCGGGGAGTCTCCTAAAACCCCAAAACGTGGGGTGATTCCGCTCCTAAAAAGGAGCTTTGAGGGAAGGCACCTGTCTCCAATCCAAGAAAAAGCTGGCTTTTCTTCACCCTCCCTTAAATCTTTCTCCAGAAAACTTTTTATTTTTTAAACCACAACTTCCAGGCCTTGGAAGTAACCGGTGTTTCCCAAAAGCTTTGGTCTTCCAGCTATTTTGGGCGCAGCGGGAGCCCAAAACAGATGGAGGAGCAGAGTTTGGGAATGAATTTATCAAAGCCCAAGAACCGAATTTAACACCATTTCATTCTGAAAAATGTGCCCGAAGGTTTGGGACAACTTTGGCTCTCGTTCCGGGTGTTTTGGACTGCGACTCCCACCATTCCTCGCAGCCTCGGGCCCTTTCCTTTTGCCCCTCAGCCGCTTAAGCGGCTGAGGGGCAAAAGGAAGGGGCCCGAGGCTGCGAGGAATGGTGGGAGTCGCAATCCAAAACACCCGGAACGAGAGCCAAAGTTGTCCCATGCCTGCTTTAGATACGTAAACACAACCCAAATCTCCCTTTCTTTGTGCAGAAAATGGGAAGCAGCCGGCATTTGAAAAGAGTGTGCAAAAGATGGCTTTCTGCCTTGCCCCAAAGCCCTTTGCCACCCGCTTGCAAACCCCTCTCTTGCCCCCCATGTTCCCCCGCCAAGAGTCAGATTTCGGCCCAGAACCCGCTCCGCTTCCCCTTCCTTCTCCAAGGGAGGAAAAGGCTCCTGTCCGGCCCCCTCGGCCCCGGAAGCGCCCCACGTACAGGTGCTGTCCCCGGCGAGTGGATCTCGAGGAGAGGGTTTCCTCAGTGGCCTCCTGGGCGCGTTTTGTGGAAGAGATAGATGGGCCGCTGGAATCCTGCAGGAGAGAGAAAGAGGGTTGTTAAATGGAGGGATTTCCATGAAGAACCTTTACTTCTGCTCTTCTCTGGAGATTTTGAAGCAGAGGCAGGATTGGCCATCTGTCGAGAGGGCTTGGATGGTGTCCTGCCTGGCAGAAGGGGGTTGGCTTGCATGGCCCTTGGGGGTCTCTTCTAACTCTAGGAATCCATCCCAAAGTTACTTCAAGCCACTGATACCTTATTTATTTATTTATTTATTTATTTACAGTATTTATATTCCGCCCTTCTTTCTCACCCCGAAGGGGACTCAGGGCGGATTACAATGAACACATATATGGCAAACATTCAATGCCAACAGACAAACAACATTCAGTTTTAGACAGACACAGAGGCATTTTAACATCTTTCCAGCTTCACGATTCCGGCCACAGGGGGAGCTGTTGCTTCACCGTCCATTGGTGGCTGTTCTTCCTCATTTCTTTTCCTCGTGTTTTGCTGGCAGTTTTATGGTGTTGTAGATTAGTTAAATTAACCTCCCGCATAAAGCGTACCTAAATTTTCCCTACTTGACAGATGCAACTGTCTTTCGGGGCTGCATAGGTCAACAGCAAAAGCAGGGGCTTTTTTTTTTTTTAATGGTCGGAGGCTTAACCCGACCCGGGCTTCGAACTCATGACCTCTCGGTCAGTAGTGATTTATAGCAGCTGGTTACTAGCCAGCTGCGCCACAGCCCGGATATAGGATGACAGTACTGGGTAATTTTACCAACCAGCTCCCCTTTGACCATCAACTTACTACTGAAACCGGGCTTGGCTTGGAGCCACTGACTTCTCTGCTGATGCTCCACTTTCGACTCTATTCCTCCTGGGACTTAATGGGGACTTTTGTTTTCAGATTTTTTTATTATTTATAATTATTTTATTTTTTGTGGAGACTTCTCTCAATTTTCTCACTGGCTTATGTTTATCACTGATGACATGAGCTTTGTGAAATATACTTTTTAATTGATGAGTCTCCACAATACTTGCAATTGGTTTTGAATGTTTTTAATGCTTAATATTTATTTATGGGGGTTGCTGTGTGTTTTCTGGGCTGTATGACCATGTTCCAGAAGGCCATACATGGAACATGGCCATACAGCCCGGAAAACACACAACCACCATGATTCCGGCCATGAAAGCCTTCGACAACACATATTTATTTATGCCTTATTTCAGGATGTTGTTGTGCTTTGTGTGATTATTGTCTTGTACTTTATATTAAATGTGCTTTGATTTGCATTGTATTATGTTGTGAGCCACTTTTGGGTTCTGTTAGGAAGAAAAGCAGGATATAAATAAGGATTTATTGTTATTATTATTAGCTTATCTATCTCAGGGTTGGACTGGATGGCCCTTGGGATCTCTTCCAACTCTAGGTTTCTATCTATCAGTCATCTATCTATATCTCTCTATTTGGGGCAGTTGGACTGGATGGCTCTTGGGGTCTCTTCCATCTCATTAAATTTATCTATCTATTCATTTTTTGATCCACAATCAATTTATCTAAGTATTTCGGTCTTGGATTGGATGCCCATTGGCATTTCTTCCAATGCCATGATTCTATCTATCTTAATCTGACTAAGTCCCTTTACACCTGCTATTAAAATACATTTTCAAAGAGTTTTAAGACTATCTATCTATAAACACACACATAAGACCAGTAGGATATACACATGATATCCTATGTATTAACTCCCCTGCCTTTTCTCTTTATTCAATGGAATCTCAATTTTAAGGTTTAATATTAACACTGAAACCTTAATGATGAAATCTCAATTTACAAAATACGCAAAAATATTTCCAGTGCATTCTCCTCCCAAACCCTCCTGCTCACCTTTTGGCGTGTTCCTCGGCATGGCGACTAGCTCATAGCTGCAGAAACCCACTTCGGAGGAAGTCAGGTAAGAGGGGAACTGGTCCGGCTTCAGCTTGATCCGGTTGAAATGCCTAGATATCGTTTCCTGGGGGAGAAACAGGAAAATTAACGCCAGTCCTGGAGTTCAGTTCTGTGCCCCACGGTGGCAAAAACAGGGCAATATTTATGATGGTGACAGACTCAATCCACGGAACCTACATTCAGCTCAGAAAGTGGGGGAACGCTTTTACGATCTTTTGTCTTCTCCAACCCTCAGAATGGTCTCTTCCAACTCAAAAGGACAACTGGAAGTAACATGCCATCACTTCCTGCATTACACGATGCTTTTGACACGAAATAAATACATAAATTACAAAACATGGACCAGTATATTGGGATTTTGGCGGGGATGGTGAACTTTAAATGCAATGGTTTTTTGTATTTATTGTACAATTTCTTTGCATTTGCCTGTACAGTGTTCCCTCACTACTTCGCGGTTCACTTTTCGCAGATTCGCTATTTTGCGGTTTTTCAATAGACTCTAAAAGAGTTATTAAAAATCATAAAAAATACAATTTACAGCCTAAGGAAGTAAGGGATGAGAAGCCAAAAGGAGAGAAAAGAAGCCCAGGCGGCAACGGGAGGAGAATGAGGTGATTTATCAGCACACAGTTGGTTGAGAAAGACTTAAAATAGTGTATAACTATTAAAATAATGTATAAATATTAAAATAAATATAGTGTCCCTACTTTGCGGATTTTCACTTATTGTGGGTGGTCCTGGAACCTAACCCCAGCGATAAGTGAGGGAGCACTGTATTTGGCTTGAATCCCTATGGGGAGAAAGGCAGAATAGAAACAGAATAATAATTATACTATGTAACAAAATTTGAAAAAAAAATCTGTTCCTGGTTTGAAAGTGTTAATTCCTGTTTAATTGTGCGGTGCTTATTTTGAAGGTAGTTGTTCTACTCCAGATACTTCCATTTTTCTAACTACCACAAACTATAATGAATTGTTTGAGCCTCTGTGATGAGATATTTATTGAAAAACTAGAGCAAAATGTGCAATTGCAAATGTCCCTCCTGCAGACAAAGTGTTTGTAGTTTGGATTGCTGTGAATTTTCCAGGCTGCCTGGTTATGTTCCAGAAGCATTTTCTCCTGATGTTTCACCCACACCTATGGCAGGCATCCTCAGTGGTTGTGAAGTCTGTTGAAAACTAGGCAAGTGGGTTTTCTATATCGGTGGAATAATGTCCAGGGTGGGAGAAAGAACTCTTGCCTGCTTGAGGCAGGTGTGATTGTTACAATTGGCCACCTTGATTAGCACTGAATGGCCTTGCAGCTTCAAAGCCTGGTTGCTTCCTGCCTGGGGGCATCCTTTGTTGCAGTGGTTCTCAACCTGTGGGACCCCAATATTCCTCCCAGGAATAATAACAGCTGGTAAACTGGCCGGGATTTCTGGGAGTTGTAGGCCAAAACACCTGGGGACTCACAAGTTGAGAACCACTGCTTTAACAACTGCCACGTCAGACTACATAGAGAAGCCACTGAAATCCACAAGCATGTGAAGAATTTCAACAGAAAGAAGGAAACCATGAAAATGAACCAAATCTGGCTCGCAGTATTAAAAAATTCAGGATAGTAAATAAAGGACAACACTCTGAAAACAGAGAAATTCCAGACATGAAACAATCTGGGACAATTAACACCTCCAAACAAAGGATTCTCCCAGATAGGAAGAAGCTAGGTCTTGAGGCCCTAAGCCATCAAATGCTAACTAAGGTGATTAATTACAACATCCACACCTGCCTCCAACAGACAAGCGTTCTTCCCCCCACCCTGGACCTTACACAGATATATTTATTTATTATTTACAGTATTTAAATTCCGCCCTTCTCACCCCGAAGGGGACTCAGGGCGGATCACATTACACATATAAGGCAAACATTAAATGCCTTAACATAGAACAAAGACAAGACAAACGCAGGGCTCTGAGCTGGCCTCGAACCCATGACCTCTTGGTCAGAGTGATTTGTTGCAGCTGGCTGCAGCTGGTTGCTCAACAGCCTGCGCCCCAGCCCGGCCCCTTTATAAACCTCCTTCGCTTAGTTTCCAATATATGTCACACCTGAGGATGCCTGCCACAGATGTGGGCGAAACGTCAGGAGAGAAAGCTTCTGGAACATGGTAAATACGGCCTGAAAGACTCACAGCAAGCCAACCACTGCTTTGTTGGGAGGTGCTAGCTGTCCCCGATTGATTCATGCCTGGATAAACCTTTACAATGTTTTTATGATAGAACTACAGTAGAGTCTCACTTATCCAACACTCGCTTATCCAACGTTCTGGATTATCCAACACATTTTTGTAGTCAATGTTTTTAATACATCGTGATATTTTGGTGCTAAATTCGTAACTACAGTAATGACTACATAGCATTACTGCTTATTGAACTACTTTTTTTGTCAAATTTGTTGTATAACATGATGTTTTGGTGCTTAATTTGTAAAATCATAACCTATTTTGATGTTTAATAGGCCTTTTTTTAATCCCTCCTTATTATCCAACATATTCGCTTATCTAACGTTCTGCCAGCCTGTTTATGTTGGATAAGTGAGACTCTACTGTAATTAGGAAATGACATTATTAACCAAGGAACAAAAATAGTGTTACATAGTGTTGCTGTGTTATTATCATCACCACCATCATCAAACCCACAAGGGCCACTTTTGTGTGCCTTGAAAACTCTGATTCTTTCTGGACCGCAATTGCCTTCCACCCTGTCTGCCAATTCTCCTCCCACCCCTTTGCTTTGTCAGTTCCATTTTCTAATTTCCCAGAATCTATTGTGCAAATGCTTTGGGGCCATAGGTTGTTGGTGGAACAGGCCTTCCCCCACCCCACTGACACTGGAGAGACGGCCAAAAGATAGCAAGCAGCAGGAGAGTGATGCCTCACCGTGAGGTTCTTCCTCTTCTTGTAGGAAGACCAGGCCTGGGGCTCGAGGACCAGGATGCCCCCGGGGCGCAGATGGCGGTAGATGCGTTTGAAGAGGCGCTTGAGACCCTCGTCCCCCCAGTTGAGGTGCACCCACTTGGTGAGGCTCAGGCACAGGATCACGTCGTACTCGGGCCGCTGCGCCTCCAGCAGCTCGTCCCGCTCCAGAACGTAGTTGCCCTGCGGGGAAAGAGATGGGAAGAAAATAAGACGACCTTAGAGCAGGCATGGGCCAACTTCAGCCTTCCCTCCAAGTGTTTTGGACTTCAACTCCCACCATTCCTAACAGCCTCAGGCCCCTTCCTTTTCCCCCTCGGCCGCTTAAGCGGCCGAGGGGGAAAAGGAAAGGGCCTGAGGCTGTTAGGAATGGTGGGAGCTGAAGTCCAAAACATGTGGAGGGCCAAAGCTGGCTCTGTGCAGCTTTCTTATCTCAAAGCTACATGCTCCTTCCCTCCTTCCTATACAGAGCAGTCATTTTCCTTGGAGGAGTCCAGATACAAGCGGGGGAGTCATCTGCCACTGGCTTTCACCTTGAAAGGGGTCTGGCTCTGCTCCGGTGCTGGGTAAACAAAGCGCATATAGTAGGGCAGCACAGCTGGAAAAGATCTAACCAATTGTCTCCCATTCCCTTCTATCTCTGGCCTGGAAGAACTGACCACTCAGCGATTCCTAATATCTCGTTTGAGGGCTCCGAAGCCAGCCCAATCTTAGGAGAGCACCAACCTTTGCACGCAGCTTAGAGGGATAAACACTTGTCACGCAAGTGGGCCGCCTGGAAGCTAGGGGAGAGGGAATGTATATACAGTAGAGTCTCACTTATCCAACGTTCTGGATTATCCAACGCATTTTTGTAGTCAATGTTTTCAATATATCGTGATATTTTGGTGCTAAATTTGGAAATACAGTAATTACTACATAGCATTACTGCTTATTGAACTGCTTTTTCTGTCAAATTTGTTGTCTAACATGTTTTGGTGCTTAATTTGTAAAATCATAACCTAATTTGATGTTTAATAGGCTTTTCCTTAATCCCTCCTTATTATTCAACATATTCGCTAATCCAACATTCTGCCGGCCCGTTTACGTTGGATAAGTGAGACTCTACTGTACATATAATATTGATAATATTATAATGTGATACAATATAATATTATAATAATACACTATTTTAATTGTATATTATATATTCCATGTAATATTACTAATAATGTTGCAGTATAGTTGTATAGTACAATATAGTAATATATAATGCTTATATTGTGCTATGCTAATAATATAATAATGTAGAGTCTCACTTATCCAACATAAACGGGCTGGCAGAACATTGGATAAGCGAATATGTTGGATAATAAGGAGGGATTAAGGAAAAGCCTATTAAACATCAAATTAGGTTATGATTTTACAAATTAAGCACCAAAATATCATGTTATACAACAAATTTGACAGAAAATGTAGTTCAATATGCAGTAATGCTACATAGTAATTACTGTATTTACGAATTTAGCACCAAAATATCACAATGTATTGAAAACATTGACTACAAAAATGCGTTGGATAATCCAGAACATTGGATAAGCGAGGCTTGGATTAGTGAGATTCTACTGTAATTACTTTATTTACGAATTTAGCACCAAAATATCACAATGTTTTGAAAACATTGACTACAAAAATGCGTTGGATAATCCAGAACGTTGGATAAGTGAATGGATAAGTGAGACTCTACTGTATATTCCATGTAATATTACTAATAATATTACAGTATAGTCTTAAAGTACAATATAGTAATATATAATGCTTATATTTTGCTATGCTAATAATATAATATATTGTATGTACAAATAACTTGCAAGCTGCCCTGTGTCCCCTTTGGGGTGAAAAGGGCGGGATCTAAATGTCGTAAATAAATAAATAAATGGCAAGGAATTGACAGGAATGATAACTCAAAGACAGACATGGGCTAACTTCAGCCCTCCAAGTTGAAGTTGGACTTCAACTCCCACAATTCCTAACAGCTGTTATTGTATATTTTAAGTTATATTACAATGCTTTTTAGTTGTGAGCCGCTTTGAGTCACCATATGGAGAAAAAGCAGGATATAAACAAACATCATAATAATGATGCCTGGTTTAACTCAACTGCAAGACACAACAACAAAGCCACCACTAGGAGGTAGGGGAAAGCTTGTCCCAAAACCAACCCTTTATGTTTTGCGATATAAATATCACACCTCGTTTCCATTTTATCTGGTGGGCCCTACACATCTAGGAGCAAACTGCTAGTTCTGAATGCCCGTTATTTTGAGACTGTTTTACCCAGCATTGTTCCTTCCCTTTCCAAATAGGGACTGCCCCCTGGTTCCAGTGAGTCCAAGATCCCCTCCGGTCCCATCCTGCCACCTCAACAAAGGATCCCCTGCCAGGTGCAGCGGATCCACCTGAGGAACTGGTCCTGCCTCCGCCTGGGATGAAAGACCAATCAGAAGCAACACATAACCCAGTATGTGATCAACTTCCTTGAAGCTCCTCCCCCAAAGTCAGATGGCTATTCTTGGAGGGCATGCCTATGCATGTAGTGGACTAATCACAGTTGCCATGGGCCATCGGGCTAATTAAGCGTCAGAAAGCAGCGACAGTTTACTGGGTGGCTTACTGGCCAGAGGTGCAAACACATTAGATCAGGCATGGGCAAACTTGGGCCCTCCAGGTGTTTTCGACTTCAACTTCCACAATTCCAAACAGCCTCAGGTCCCTTCCTTTCCCGCTTAAGCAGCTGAGAGAAGACATGAGGACCATGGATTAAGATGGGAGGGGGAGTCATAGAGAGGAAGGAGCAAGCTTGCTTTCTGCTGCCCTGGAGACCAGGACGCAATGGAACAACAGCTTCAAATTAAAGGAAAGGAAATTCCACCTGAACATTAGGAAGAACTTCCTAACTCAGAGAGCTGGGTTGTTGTGTCTTTCGGGCTGTGTGGCCATGTTCCAGAAGTATTCTCTCCTGACGGTTCGCCCACATCTACGGCAGGCATCCTCAGAGGTTGTGTGGCATGGATACCTGCCATAGATGTGGGTGAAACATCAGGAGAATACTTCTTGAACATGGCCACACAGCCCAAAACAACCCTGTGATCCCGGCCATGAAAGCCTTCGACAACTCAGAAAGAGCTGTTCAGCAGTGAAACTCTCTGCCCCGGAGTATGCTGGAGGCTCTTTCTTTGATGGTTTTTAAACAGAGGATGGATGGCGATGCTTTTGAATGCAATTTTCCTGCTTCTTGGCACAATGGGGTTGGACTGGATGACCCACGAGGTCTCTCTCTTCCAACTCTAGGATTCTATGATTATAAAGCCGTGAGTCTCCCCCTTGCCTTACCTTGATGAAAATGACGTTGTTGGGGAACACGGAGGCATCCGTCCCTTCCTGAGGGACCCTGGGAGCAGCGATGGGGCCCCGGCTAGCCATCAGAGAGGCAGGGAAGGTCTTCCTGGCCCCGGGGCTCGGACCCTCGTCGCTCTGCTGCTGCTTCTGTTGGTGCAGCTCCTCAGAGAGGTAGTGCCGGATGTTCTGCCGGGCCGAGTGGATGAGGTGCCCATCAATGTCCAGCCCCACCATCCGGGCGGGCCCCCACTTCTTAGCCACGCTCAGGGTGAAGTGCCCCACGTTGCAGCCCACGTCCAGCACCTCCTTGCCCTGGAACCACTCCGGCTTCATGACCCGCAGCCGGACATCCTCGCAGTCAGGGTTGCGGTAGCCATAGTACTTGCAGTAGTTGCCGTACTGGAATTTGTGCCGGGGCTGCCGGCGGGCAGAGGCAGGCGGAGGGTGGCGGGAGCGGGGGGCGCTGCGGGGGGCCCTCTCAGGGCTGCTCCTTGGAGGCTGTTCGGTCGACGCATGCCGCGTGGCCGCCCCTTCGGATTTGCTACAAGTCCTGCGCCGCTTGCGATGGTGCCGGCTGCTGGCGCTGGCGGAAGAGGCCACGGAGGCGCAGGAGGGGGTGACGCACCCCCCGGAAACCTGCTGGTGGCCCGGCGGGGGTTCTCCGTGCCCGGCGGGAAGCAGCGGGGAGACCACCTCATCCCTGCAGTTGATGATGGTGTTGAGTTCGTAGGGCTGGGGGGTGGCCCCGTTGCAGGGCTTATTGCAGGGCTTGTTGCAGGGCTTCTGGCAGGCCTGGCAGGCGGTGGCGGGCGGAGCGGGGCCCTTGGGGCCTCCGCCCTCGGTGCTGCCCCCCCTCTGGGCCCCCCGGTGCCGGTGCCGCTTGCGCTTGGCAGGCGAGGCCAGGACAGGGGGGTCCTCCTGGGCGTTGTTGAGGCTCAAGGGGTCGGTGATGTCCTTGGGGATGAGGATCTCCACGGGGTCGCGCCCTTTGGCCGGCAGCGGGGACGACTTGGGGGTCTCGGCGTTGAGGGCCTGGTTGACCTCCTCGTCCAGGAGGCTGTTGAGGTTGAGCGGGTCGAAGATGTTGCCGCCCAGGAGGAACTCCGAGGGGAGCACCGGGTCGCACTCCGAGTTGACCCTCCGGCGGCGCTTGAAGGCCGGGTGCTTGAAGCCCCCTCCTCCGCCCACGTTGCAGCTGTTGCGCCTCTTGTTGGGCCTCTGTGGAGGTGGCGGTGGAGGCGGCTGTGGGGCCTGGAAGCCATTGCGGGGCCTGCTGAGCTCGGCCAGGCTGTCGCCCTCCTCCCCAGAGGCCTCGCTCCCTCGCTGGGGGTCTGCCGAGGCCGAAGCAGGCGCTGAGAGGCCTCCATCCCCGCCGCCGCGGGCCCCTTGGCCCTTCCCCGCCCCGCCGCCACCTTTCCCGGCTGCCTTTCCAGGCAAGTCCCCGGCTCCACAGGCCGCGGCTCCCTTGGGCGGGGGTTTTGGCAGCGGCGGCGGCGGGGCCGGGACTCGGAAGGCCTCCTTGTCCGTCGCCATCTCGATCATCCCTCAGGCCAGCCGGGGAGAAGCGCGCCAAGAGTCCCTCTTCCTCTCCTCACGTTGCTCCTGCCTCGGACTGCTTTCTGCGCGTGCGCAGTGGCTCCTCAGCCCTCACGCGCAGGCTTCCCCGCTACTCTCTCCCTCCTTCCGCGCGCAGCCGCACTCCGCGCTAAGTCAGGTTTCCGGCGCGCAGCCGCAGAGCCATCCGCTCCCCGCCCTCTGTCAGCGCATGCGCAGCCCCGCCAGCGCTCCGTCCAAGGAAGAACGCTTCGCGCCTCCCGAGTTCCTGCGATGGCACGTTCCCCCCTCAGCGCGGGGCTTATATATGTAAAGGGTGGGGCTTATGGAAGACACGCCCCCTCCTCACGACGACAGCCAATCAGAGCCCAGCGCTCTCTCGAGCCTCGTGGATTGGACACCAATCAGAACCTTTTCCTCACAGGGCTCCAGAAGGAGCCGCTCCCCTTCTTTCTCCCGCCTCCTGATTTAGATTTCGACCAATAGAAGACCAGAAAGGGAGCTCTTCTAACCAATCAAAGCCCAGCACTCGCATCTAATTTTTCTCCTGAGAGTGGGTGAGGGTCCTTGTCGGTGTAGGGCTGTCTACACCAGACGCCTGCAGCAGCGTTACTTCGGGCTTTAAAATCGCAAAGGAAAGGCCTGGTAGATATATTTTCCCGCACCGGACGTGCTAAATAACAACCTTTACGTCACAAGGCGCAAGCTGTCAACTGCTATAAACCTGCCCCGAAGAACAAGCTATTGTTTTTTGCAGGCATTGGCTTAGCCTGCTAAAAAACAGCCTCACTCACCAAAGCATCACAAACACTGTAATTTAACCACGAACCAATACTTTCGGATTGTTTGTGCAAAAAGGGGAAGGAAAGAAGAATTTTAATCATTTTTAAAAGTCCCAATATGGACTGTTGTCAAAAGATCACATGCCTCCACTTGCCTTATAAACCGAGGCCCGCAAAGTTCTCTGGGAAGTGTAGTTTTGTTTCAGGCCCCCCAGCGGCGCCTGCGCAGAATGTCGCAGGCGCCACCGCTTGTCCCCAACTGCGCAGGCGCGGAAGGTGGGTAAACAAACAGACCCCAGGACATGCGAGGAGAGGCGCCAATGAACCAACCTGTATGTCAAACTGCGTTAATTCGACAGTGTAGATCAGGCATGGGCAAACTTGGGCCCTGCAGGGGTTTTGGACTCTAACCCCCACCATTCCTCACGGCCTCAGGCCCTTTCCTTTTGCCCCTACCTTACACACACACACACACACACACATTAATACATAATAATATGGCATATTGTATTTACATATAATATTCACAATATTATATTGTAACATGATATAATACTAATACAATATAATATTAATTATATATTACATGTAATATTACTATTAATATTACAATATATTGATACAGTACAATATAGTAATTTATTGCCAGTATTGTGCTATGCTAATAATATAATATTGTATGTAAATTTAATTTGTAAGCCGCTCTGAGTCCCCTTCGGGGGTGAGAAAGGCAGGATATAAATGTAGTAAATAAATAATAAATAAGAATACTGGCACTCAGATTCACAGCTATTGCCTATGCTTTCGTATCACAAAATCACAAGTCGAACACTTCCCAAGTGTCTAGGACTGTGTGATGTATTATTTCGGATGATGCGTGCAGATCCCAGTAGGGTGGCCTTTTGCAGTTGGCAGATTGTACTTTTGTCAACGTCTATTGTTTCCAAATGCCAGCTGAGATCTTTTGGCACGGCACCCAGTGTGCCCATCACCACCGGGACCACCTGCACTGGTTTCTGCCAGAGTCTTTGAAGTTCAATCTTGATGTCCTGATAGCGGCTGAGTTTTTCCTGTTGTTTTTCATCAATGCGACTGTCACCTGGAATGGCAACAATTATCCAAACCTTTTTCTTTTCCACAACTGTGATGTGTTGTGTTCCAGAACTTTGTCAGTCTGGATTCGGAAGTCCCACAGTATCTTTGCGTGCTCATTTTCCAATACTTTTGCAGGTTTGTGATCCCACCAGTTCATTATTATTATTATTTTATTTTTTCTATCCCGCCTCCCTATCCCCAAAGGGAGTCGGAGCAGCATACACAGGGCCAAGCCCAAAAACAGAAAATAAGCGAAGTAAAATACATGTATAAACAGCAACTTCAACCAGATAAAACACATTAAAAGCAACTAATACAATATAATAAAAGTAAAAACCAATTTAAAACATAGGATAATAACACAGAAGGACCACCATTTAGGAAAAATGGAATAAAATGGGAAGGCGGTCTAGACAAAAGTGCAAAGATGTGTATTATAGTGCCATTTGGGGGCGTAGAAGGACAAAGTGGTCAACATTCTCAGCAAGAATGGGAGTGAGATTGAGCTTCAAGTTTCTTCCAGGAAAGAGTAGAATAAAGGGGCATCATATTCCCTGGCACTTTAAAAATGAGCTAAACCAACATAAGGCTTTGATCAATTTGTTTCACCTTACCCATTGGATCACAGAATAAAGTAGTTGGAAGAGACCCCCATGGGCCATCTAGTCCTACTCCCTGCCATGCAGGAAAAGCACCATCAAAGCATCCCTGACAGATGGCCATCCAGCCTCTGTTTAAAAGCTTCCAAGGAGGGAACTTCCACCAGACTTCGAGGTAGAGATTTCCACAGTTGGACAGCTCTTCTTAGGCAGGAAGTTCTTCCTAATAAAGTTCAGGTGGAATCTCCTCTCCTGTAATTTGAATCCATTGCTCCGAGTCCTACTTTCCAGGCCCCCTAGATGCATTGTCATCTTGTCGTGGCGAGGAGGGTTGTGTGTTCCAATGAACTTGCAGGCATAACTACCAGACTTGAGTACAATCCCAAGACCCCGATGGTGGATCAGGCGGAAGATAACATGGTACATGTTACAATGGCTGTGAAGGCAGAAGAAGGCTGCAACAGATTGAGAAGCCAACGTTGTCGTGTTAACCACTCTGTGAAGACCTCCACACATTAAAAAAATTCACGCACAGGCATCTTCCAACAACTTGGAAGGACATCGTACACAGATAACACAGGATCACCTAAGTAAGTTTCCAGGGCAGCAGAAATCAAGCTGGAGTCTACCTTTCTTCTTTTAATTTTTCTGGCTTTAGCCTGTTATGTTGCTGTATTTGTAATGTATTGTATGTATAGGGCATAACATAATTCTGACATCCACATTCTCAAACCTGATACCACCAACTCAAAAAGATACCTGTATTTAACTGGATGTTTTTATGATGTGCCTCGCCTCAAGCCATAAAGAAGAATGGGTAAGAAATATTATTATTATTATTATTATTATTATTATTATTATTTATTACAATACAGTAGAGTCTCACTTATCCAAGCTAAACGGGCCAGCAGAAGCTTGGATAAGGGAATATCTTGGATAATAAGGAGGGATTAAGGAAAAGCCTATTAAACATCAAATTAGGTTATGATTTTACAAATTAAGCACCAAAACTTCATGTTATACAACAAATTTGACAGAAAAAGTAGTTCAATACGCAGTAATGTTATGTTGTAATTACTGTATTTATGACTTTAGCACCAAAATATCACGATATATTGAAAACATTGACTACAAAAATGGCTTGGATTATCCAGAGGCTTGGATAAACGAGGCTTGGATTAGTGAGACTCTACTGTACTTATATTCCGTCCTTCTCACCCATAGGGGACTCAGGGCGGCTTAAAATAAAACACAGTATAAAAATATTACAGGCAATTCAATCAGTTAAAAATTAAATGCATTAAACATTTATTAAAAATATGCATACAAATACACAGTTGGCGCATTTCGAATCTGATAACTGGTCTGTCATTGAGTTCTAAGATGATGATAATTGATGCTGCTGTTATTAATCGAAAGCCTTAATAATTATTATTATTACGAAGTGTATAGCATGATCAAAGATAGACTCAGACTGTTTTCACTGAATGCAATTTTCAGGGCCCTTCTACACTGCCATATAATCCATAATATCAAGGTTTATTATCCATATTATCTGCTTTGAACTGGATTATCTGAGTCTACACTGAGGCCCCTTCTACACAGCTGTATAAAATCCCACATTATCTGGTTTGAACTGGATTATATGGCAGTGCGGAATCTAATCCAGTTTAAAGCAGATAATGTGGATTATCTACTTTGATAATCCAGATTATATGGCAGTGTAGAAGAGTCCCAAGTCTTAAATGAGGAGCCACTGAGGGAGCTGCATATCTCTAGCTTGGAAAAGAGAGAAAGATAATCTGACATTCTTTTTTATCTGGAGGGATGTCATATAAAAGAAAGAAGAAGAAGCCTCTTGGTGACTCTGGGGAGATATATTTTAAAGAACAACGGTTTTACAATATAACATTTTTCAAGACTTGAGATAGCGTGCTGATTTGTGTATTTTAATAAATTTTAATGATTTTAATAACCCTTTGTTTAAATCCATTATTACATGTTTTCAGTTTAAAATTGTACAATTTTTTTCTGCTTTTAAGGGAGGAAAGTGGAAAAACAATAATAATAATAATAATAATAATAATAACAATAATAAACAATTAAATGCATAAGAATTGGTGAATTATAATCACAAGAAAAAATCCCAGCTAAACATAAAGAATAATTTCTTGAAATTAAAACCTGCCTGACAATGGACCTAAATTGCCTTTGGGGAAGGCAGTTAGCCTTTGAAGTAACTGCTTGGGGGGACTACAATTCCCATTTGCCCCAAATGCATGGCTGTGGGTTATGGGAGGTGTAGGTCCCCCCACAAACATTTTTATTTATTTATATCCCACTTTACAGAGACTCAAAGAGGCTCACAATAAAAAACATTACAACTTAAAATATACAAATATACAATAATAAAACAGTACTATCATTAAATCTTATTAGTAATTATATTTAGTATATTACTATTACTATATTACAATATTATTATCAATATTATATGTATATGTGTGTATATATATATATATATATATATATATATATTATTAGCATAGCACAATATTAGTATGATATATGACTACATTGTAGTAGACCACTATACTGCAATATCATTAATAATGTTGGATTATTAGTATATTACATTATAATATCAATATTATATGAATATGTGTGTATATATATAATATTATTAGCATAGCACAATATTAGTATTATATATGACTATATTGTACTAGACCACTATACTGCAATATCATTAATAGTGTTGGATTATTAGTATTATATTGTATTACATTATAATATCAATATTATATGTATGTGTGTGTATATATATATTATTAGCATAGCACAATATTAGTATATATTGTACTAGACCACTATACTGCAATATCATTAATAATGTTGGATTAGTATTATATTGTATTACATTATAATATCAATATTATATGTATATGTGTGTATATATATATATATATTATATTACTAGCATAGCACAATATTAGTATTATATATGACTATATTGTACTAGACCACTATACTGCAATATCAATATTACATGTAATATATAATATACAATTATATTATTATATTGTACTATATTATTATACTATTATGGTTATTATTATTATTATACTTCTTTCCCCAAACCAGAAAGCAATGCAATGCCTTCCCTTCCCTACATCAACGAGGCCATTTCTTTCCAGACCCAGGAAGGTCGAACCAATTTTCCACGTGGGTTTGCTCCTCTGCGAATCCTTTCGTCCCTCTCCGCTTTCCGTAGCAAGGCATTAAAAAGCATTGAGGGCTTCTGCGCATGTGCGGAATCGCTAGCCGATGGGAGGGGGGAGTAGGGCTCGTCCACATTCCATGAGTCATGCCGATACACAACAACACCATGTAAGAAGGACCCGGATGGAGGCAGCGGCGGAGGGGCGCATGCGCAGATAGCCCTCTCTTGCGCGAGGGGCGGAGCAAAAAAAAAAAGGCGCCAATCTTCCAAAGCAGAGTCGTTGCCTTGTTTTTACCTCAGGAAATGGCGCTCAACTCCTCATGAGGTGATTTGAGGGGAAAATAAAAGAAATATAGCAGCACAATATAGTCTCAATAATATATCCAAACAATTTTCCCCACCACTTGGCATTTTTAATTTTATAATAATATTAATAATAATAAATATAATAATATGTATTAACCATTTTTCCCCTTTTGGCTCCAGGTTTAAATGAAAGAGATTCCCTAGCCAACATTAAGTTTTATAATGATTTTTGTGTCTGTATGTAATTTTTAATAAAATATTTTAAATAATTTTATCCCATTAAACAGGCACATTTTGATATTTTACATTAACGTTAAATAGTATTTTAAGGAGCTGAAGAAGCCAGAAGATGTCTCCCCACATTTAAATAGTTGCTCTAATATATATATTATCTTAAAGGGATGAATTGCATCTTCTGTAATCTATAACAGACTTATATATACAGTAGAGTCTCACTTATCCAACATAAACGGGCTGGCAGAACATTGGGTAAGTGAAAATGTTGGATAATTAAGAGGGATTAAGGAAAGCCTATTAAATGTCAAATTAGGTTATGATTTTACAAATTAAGCACCAAAACATTATGTCATACAACAAATTTGACAGAAAAAGTAGTTCAATACACAGTAATGCTATGTAGTATTACTGTATTTACGAATTTAGCACCGAAATATCATGATATATTGAAAAAATTGACTACAAAAATGAGTTGGATAATCCAGAACGTTGGATAAGTGAGACTATCCACAGTAGAGTCTCACTTATCCAACATAAACGGGCCGGCAGGAGATTGGATAAGCGAAAATGTTGGATAATTAGGAGGGATTAAGGAAAAGCCTATTAAACGTCAAATTATGTTATGATTTTACAAATTAAGCACCAAAACATCATGCTTTACAACAAATGGATAGAAAAAGCAATTCAGTACAGGATAATGTTATGTAATAATTACCTCATTTATGAATTTAGTTCCAAAAATTCGCAATGTATTGAAAAATCGACTACAAAAACATTGACAACTAAAAGGCAAACTGCGTTGGATAATACAGAACCTTGGATAAGCGGAGCTTGGATAAGCGAGACTACTGCATATATGAAGGGATGAGTGGCATCTTCTGAAATTGTAAGACTTTTCTGTTATAGTTTGTTTATTTATCTATTGTGTCAGAAGCGAATTGAGGGTTATAATATATTTAAAAACAAACAAAGTTAAAAACTTGGCATGACACTAAATTTCCTTTGACCAGACGCTATCCACTTGGAGTGCCTCTGGTGTGGGTGTGAGAAGGTCCTCCATTGTGCATGTGGCAGAGTTCAGACCGAATTGCAGTCAGTGGTCTGTGGTTTGCTCTCCTCCACACTCGCATGTTGTGGACTCCACTTTGTGGCACCGTTTCTTATGGTTGGTTCTGGTGCCAGAGCGCAGTCTGTTCAGCGCCTTCCAAGTCGCCCCGTCTTCATTGTGCCCAGGAGTGAGTCTCATCCGGTCTCAGCCACTGATTGAGGTTCTGGGTTTTAGCCTGCCACTTTTGGACTCTCGCTTGCTGAGGTGTTCCTGTGAGTATCTCCGTAGATCTTGGGAAACTATTTCTTGATTTATGGTGTTGGCATGATGGCTGATATCCGAACAGAGAATGGGCTGGAGATGTCCATTCCTTGGTCCTGTCCCCATAGTAAAGCCTTCACTTGGATGGTGGGCAGTGTGGTGTTTGTGGAGGACATTGGCAGGGCTCTTGTACATGTTCATGGAGCCTCCGGTGGCCTAGGGGATAAAAGCCTTGTGAGTTGAAGGTTGGGTTGCTGACCTGAAGGCTGCCAGGTTCGAATCCCACCCGGGGAGAGCGTGGATGAGCTCCCTCTATCAGCTCCAGCTCCATGCGGGGACATGAGAGAAGCCTCCCACAAGGATGGTAAATCATCAAAACATCCGGGCGTCCCCTGGGCAACGTCCTTGCAGACGGCCAATTCTCTCACTCCAAAAGCAACTCTGGTTGCTCCTGACACGAAAAAAAAATGGTGCTCACTGTAACCTGCAAAGTCATTGGCGGGAGGGCCATTTGTGTCTCCTGAGTAGTGGGAGATATAGCTGTTTGTGGAAGTTCCACACCAAATTCCACACCAGTAGAGAGAGTAAGGAACACTGGGATGTCTATGGTGGAGGAAAAACAGAAAATCTAGGATGGACTTGTCCGTATGATTATCATTGATTGCTATTTTAGTGTAAAATTTTATTTTGTGTAATAATCTGTTTTTATATTGTTATGTATTGTATATTATGTATTATTGTTGTAAACCGGCCTGAGTCCCTTCTGCTCCAATACCTGCTAAATAGTATAATTTCTCCAGTGACGTGGGGCATAGAAATCCTATGATAATGCGGTATGTCTCATTGAGAGCCGAATCCACTCTTTAAACGTGGAGAGATGTCTTCCACGCTGGGCATTCGTATTCAGCAGCAGAGTAGGCAAGCGCAAGGGCAGATGTCTTCACCATGTCCGGTTGTGATCCCCAGGTTGTGCCAGTCAGATTTCGTATGATAGTATTTCTAGCACCCACTTTTTGCTTGATGGTCAAGCAATGCTTCTTGTAATTCAGACCATGGTCCAGAGTGACTCCCAGGTATTTTGTTGTGCTGCAATGCTCCAGTGGGATTCCTTCCCAGGTAAATCCTCAGAGCTTTGGATGCTTGTCTGTTCGTAAGATGAAAAGCACACGTTTGCATTTTAGATGGATTGGGAATCAGCTGGTTTTCCTTGTAATAGGCAGTAAGAACACTTAGAGCTTCGGAGAGCTTCTGTTCAACCATTTTAAAGCTCTCTGCTTGAGCGGTGATGGCTTGATCGTCAGCATTAAGGGATGAATTGCATCTGTAGTCTATAATAGACTTTTCTATCATAAAATTCACAGTTAAAATCAAAACATATTCAAGGCTAAAAACCATAGCACCCCCAGACTTTCTCTTAAAAGCCTTCTTTAAAAGCCTGTTTGAAATATATACTCAGAAAGGAAATAAACCCAATTAAGAGCTTGATGAATAGGCAGAAATTTATTTCAACAAATCCAAATATAGGAATTTTATTTTTAAATTTTTATTTTATTTTTCAAATCTTTGAGAGAGGAAATGTATTCAAAATAAATCCCAGACAGGACCCTGAGAATCGAATGGCCACTTGTTTTGCAAGTCAGGCATTCTTTCTACCTCTTTTTCTGCAAAATTTTAGCGTCTAACTTTTTTTTTACTGTCACTGAGAAACAGGAGGTTGCCTATTTGTTGGATCCAAATCATTTCACAAGTGCTTTTCCTGGACAGTTTGTCCTTGTAATTCTCAATGTGTTTTGTTTTGTGCATTATATTTAAGTCTGTGTGAAATATTCTTCGAATCGATCGAACGTGTTCTTGAGCCCACCCTCCTGTGAGGCAGAGTGGTTGAAAAGGACAAAAACTGGGAAACCTCCAGTAAAAGCCACAAAGGAGACACATTTCAGGATGCTTAAAAAATAGGTCTTTTGTTTGGTAAAAAGGTCTTGTGCCTTTCAGCTCATGAATGCTCATAAGAAGGGCTTTTTGAGGCACTCTTGTGATTTTTGTATTGTACTGTGAAGAAGGCCCCAAGAGCATCTACAGCTTTCAACATGCCTTGTAGGACTTGTGGTGAATAAAAGACCGTCTTTTTAACATCCTTGAGCCAATTCTCCTTTTTCTACGCACAATGGTCAACCAGATGCATCCAGAAACCAACAAGCAGATTGATAGAACAAACAGCACAGGTGTCTGTCTCTAGTTTGATTATTAAACACAATAATAGTTTGATTATGTAACAAAATTTGAAAAAAAATCTGTTCCTGGTTTGAAAATGATATTTCTGTTTAATTGTGCAGTCCTTATTTCGAAAGGAAACTTTTGTTTTTGTAGCTGCACAAACTAGGTTGAACTGGTTGAGACTCCATGAGATTTTCACTGAAAAACTGTAGCAAAATGGGTTGCTGTGAATTTTCTGGGCTGTCTGGCCATGTTCCATAAGCATTCTCTCCTGACGCTTTGCTTACACCTATGGCAGGCATCTTCAGAGGTTTTGAGATCTGCTGGAAACTAGTCAAGTGGGGTGTATGTATATGTGTAATAATGTCCAGGGAGGGAGAAAGAATTCTTATCTGAGGAAATGTGAATGTTGCAATTGGCCACGTTGATTACCATTGAACAGCCTTGCAGTTTCAAGGCCTGGCTGTTTCCTGCATGGGGGAATCCTTTGTTGGGAGGTGTTAGTTGGCCCTGATTGTTTCATGTCTCTAATTTCCCTGTTTTCAGAGTGTTGTTCTTTTTTTACTGTCCTGATTTTAGAGTTTTTTAAATACTGATAGCCAGATTTTTTGTTCATTTTCATGGTTTCCTCCTTTCTGTTGAAATTGTCAACATGCTTGTGGATTTCAGTGGCTTCTCTGTGTCGTCTGACATAGCGATTGTTAGAGTGGTCCACTATTTCTGTGTTCTCAAATAATATTCTGTGTCCAGGTTGGTTCCTCAAGTACTCTGCTATGGCTGACTTCTCTGATTAAGTTAGTCTGCAGTGCCTTTCATGTTCCTTGATTCGTGTCTGGGCAATGCTGCTGCGTTTGGGGGTCCCTATGTAGACTCCTTGTCCACAGCTGCATGGTATACGGTAGACTCCTGCAGAGGTGAGAGGATCCCTCTTGTCCCTTGCTGAACGCAACATCCGTTGGATTTTCTTAGTGGGTCTGGATAGTTTGTAGGTTGTGTTTCTTCATCAACTTCCCTATATAGCAAAATGTGTTTTTGCAGTTTAGTAAACTTCCCCCATGTTTTTGTGCTAAAACCGATTAGGAAATGACATTTATAACCCAGGAACAAGAATCGTATTACATAGTGTTATTAAACACAAGCACCATCCCATTTGTCTTCTCTCTGCTAAGATTCAGAGCGTTCAGGCTGCCTTGTAAGCGACCTTCGGTTCCCTTGGGAATGGGCTCATCAGGTCTGGACACATTCAGCAAACTCCCACAAAGACCCAAGGCCAGCTCGCTGAGTGTCTGGGGGCAAAACACCTGGAGAAGATTACAGGACAGCCACGTGATGTCATGCCTTCTTCCTGGGAGTGGAGGAGGATTGGCACCTTATTGTGGAGGAAGAATTTTATATAAATTTAAGCCCTAACTGGACTCCTTTAACATTGATGAACACTTTAATGTGTGTTGTCGAAGGCTTTCATGGCATGTGGACAACTTCAACAGAAAGGAAGAAACCATGAAAATGAACAAAATCTGGCTACCAGTATTAAAAAACTCAAGAATCAGAACAGTAAATAAAAAGCAATACTCTAAAAACAGAGGATTTCCAGACATGAATCAACCTAGGGCAGTTAATGACTCTAAACAAAGGATGCCCCAGAGGCAGGAAGAAGACAGCAGATAAGCTTTTCAATGCTAATTAAAGTGATTAACTACACACATTCACACTGACCTCTCTCACCCTAGACTTTCCACAGATATATATTTACCTCTTTGCTTAGTTTTCTCCATACCTCACAACCTCTGAGGATGCCTGCCATAGATGTGGGCGAAACGTCAGGAGAGAATGCTTCTGGAACATGGCCACACAGCCCGAAAGACACACAACAACACTTTAATGTGTGACCAAAGCAGAATACTCCCCTCAATATCTTGACCCTAGAGCAGGCATGGGCAAACTTTAGCCTTCCTCCAGGTGTTTTGGACTTCAACTCCTACAATTCCTATTGTGGAATTCCATAAGGAGGTGCTAATCCTCCCTGTTAGGCTTTTGTCTGAGGCCCCTTCCACACAACGTATAAAATCCACATTGAACTGAATTGTATGGCAACGTGGACTCAGATAACCCAATTCAAAGCAGATATTGTGGGATTTCCTGCCTTGATATTCTGGGATATAGGGCTGTGTGGAAGAGCCCTGAGTGCACTTTTTAATACATTGATTAAACTATTTTTGTTCCTGGTCTATAAATGTCATTTCCTAATTGATTCTATCATAAAAACATGGGGAAAGTGTATTAAACTACAAAAATTGTTTTTGTGGGGACATCCTGCAGCACATTTTATAGTAGTTTTTTTCAATGAATGAATATCTCATTGAGTCTCAACCAATTCAACATAGTTAGTGGCAGCCACAAAAACAAAGTTTATGGAGTATAACAATTACTTTCAAAGTAAGTTCCACACAATTAAATAAAAAATAATACTTTCAAAACAGGAACAGAAAAACATTCAGATTTTGTTACATAGTGTTACCTGTCTCTCCTTGCAGCTTAAGGCGGAGCACAAAAGTGTTAAAACAAAGGATACACAAAATTAGAATGCAGATTAAAATGCACAAGTGTATGACTTGGTTGAGGCAAATGAGATGATTTCCTAGGAAATCGCTCCCTTATTATCTTTACAAAGAACAACATAATGTATATATTTTTGTCATAGCATTAAAACTTATGTCTTCTCCCCCTTTTTTTAATAACAGGTGGATTATTACAAATACTTCAAAGACACCCTGATCTACAATGCCAGGCCCAGAAGATAAAGGTGGTACAATCTTCTTGCACTTTGGTTATTATTATTATTATTATTATTATTATTAGAAATTATTTTAAAATAAATACAATCCTTATGAAAGAGTATTATTGGTGAAGGAGCATTTCTTATGGGATGACTACTATTTTTTGTAGAGCTACAAATAGTGAGTCAAGCATTTCCCACACACATTTTGTGCAAGTTCCTTAAGAAAATACAAAGAGCTTGCCATTCTGATTTGCTAATAAGTTCTAGAATGGTGGGAGGAATCACTGGGTGGATCTATGCCTTCCTCCTGCGCACTGGATGTGTATTGCAAAACTAGAGAGAAGGAGACTGTGTTTTTCAATGCAGAGCATGTCTAATTTTAAGTTCCTGCTCTCCCTCAGTGCTTCCACACAAATAAACTGTTTAGAATCAGAATCATAGAGTGGAAAAGACCCCCAAAACCATCTAGTCCAGTTGCGAGAGATGGCCAATTTTATAGTGTAAATAATCTTTAAAAACTGATACATGCTCAGCTAATCAATAAATCCATCTGTTGATTATGTTGTGAAGACATACATATTTGACACAAGAAGTTTAGGCAGGGAGGGATGAATGTGAGAGGTTTTTAGTACGATATGCAGATAATTCAGACTGATGCTTGGATTCTGGGTTTCCATAAAAATGGGAAGATTTCCAGTAACAAGTGATCTGGATTGGCCACTGAAGTCTACTAACCATATGTACCTGGCTTTTCTAATGGTTTAATTTATATATGTGCTCCTGGAGAAAGATATGAGTAATAATAACAAAACTGACAATAATATATAGAGCAGGCATGGGCAAACTTGAGCCCTCCAAATGTTTTAGACTTCAACTCCCACAACTCCTAACAGGTTGTTAGGAATTGTGGGAGTTGAAGTCCAAAACACCTGGAGGGAGTGCCGAAGTTTGCCCATGCCTGCCTTAAGGTCACTGTAGGTTGGCAATGACTAGGAGGCACCCACCAATAAAATAATACAGTTTTTAAAATATTTCCAGAACTCAAGAAGAGGCCCAAAAAAGTCTTTGCATCTCCAGTTAGACTGTGCCATTCTCCAATTCTAAAAGGGAAGTCAGATGGGCTCCCAGGCAAACAGGAAGACGTGGAAGAAGTGCCTGATCTTCTGAGCCATGCTGCAGGTGATGGAGTGGCAACCAGACCCATGAAAGCTGTCAGAAACCCAAATAAGAGGAAGAAGGAGGGAACTTCTAGGAAGAAAGATTCAGAAATGTCCAAAGAGGTGGGTGGAAGGATACATTTTGCTGTCTTAAGACGAAGGATTTCTAAGTAAAGTCTTTATCACAGAAAATGCTCTGGAGTTCTGGCACTTTGTCCTTCGTGGCTCAGAAGAGGAACTGCAACCCTAAGAAGCATTACCTCCTCCCCATAAAAAGGAACCCTTCACACACAGAGACAGTCATCTTAATGCCTTTTCACATTTTTTAATCCTGTGATTCCATTTTATCTGTCATTTCCGCATCCTATGGATGGTTAGGCAAGGGAGCATTTTCTCTCTTGGCAATACTTGGAGGAGTGCCTTTCCCTATAAATCCATGCCAGGGAATCATGCCTTTCTCCCACCAGTGAGATCAATGCACACTGAATGCAGGGACATGAGAGGCCCCTTTCACACTGACTTCATATCCCAGGACCTGATCCCAGATTATCTTCTTATGCCAGATTACCTGGCCCACTCTACATAGCTGTATAAAATCCAGATTATCTGCTTTGAACTGGATTATATGCCAGTTTAGATTCAGATAATCCAGTTCAAAGCAAATAATGTGGATTTTCTGCTTTGATAACCTAGATTATATGACAGTGTAAATGGGGCCTCTGATCTTGAGAGTGAAAACAACTCATTTTTAATATGAATTTTACTGCTATTAGGTATAAGAAAGGCATGAATGTTTCAATATACATGGAGTTGGTCCGAAAGTCTAGACATTTTAACTGGTTATGTCCTGGAAGTTCCTGGAAAGATACACTGCCTTCATATTCTGGATTATATGGCAGTGTAGAAGAGCCTTCATATAATCCAGTCTAAATAATATAATCTGGGATCCCATCCTGGGATAGAGGGCCGTGTAGAAGGGGCCAGAAAAGGCCTTTTCAGCTGTGGTTCCCTAATAGTGGAATGTCCTCCACTGGGAAGCTGTTTTGCTGCCAAGTACAAACATACCGTAGTTATTTATTATAGTCTTTAGGCCTCACTGATTTATCCCAAAATGGTAATACATATCATTTTAAAATGTTCTAATCTTTTAAAGCTTTTTTCTACCCTGTCCAGCTTTCACAGCTATGCATAGAAACTGGAAATACGATGGCAGGGGTAATCCTGACTTTAATATTCAAAGATCTGTCTTTGCACTTCAGGCACTTGTCTAATTCCTTCATTCCTTCTTGTACTTACTCCTTTGCATATTCATGAAGCAGATCCCGAACCAGTTCTTATATTCCAGGCAGGTTGGTGATGGAAGCAGATGGTTCTTAAAGTAGCTAGGTCTCAAGAACATTTCATCTAGGGGCAGGCTAGAAAATATATCTTGTGGTTGCTGCTGTCATTAATTTCCTTCATTTAGGCTTTGCATTTCTTCTAATACTCAGACTCACAGTATACCACTTTTTTTTTAAATGAAAGAAAAAATATTTTTTGTTCAGTGTTTTTAAAGTATGGCTTATTTGAGTGTACTTGTTATTTTAATGTGAGCCACATTGAACTTGTAGCAGAAGAGATCTGATGATGCTATTTTTATATTGCTGCTGCAGTTCCCCCATCTATGAAGTTGACTGAATTGTACTTGGTGGTTGATTGATATTATTACTGTTATATTAACTCTTGTTTTATTGCCTTATTATGTTTTATCTTTTGTATATTGTGCAATTTATTTACGCTGTTGTTTTTGTAAATTATACTGATCAGGCTTTGCCGTATGTGAGCCACCCCGAGTCCTCGCGGGGAGAGGGTGGTGGGGTATAAATAAAGTTTTTTTAATTATTATTATTATTATCATTATTATTAGAGTCAGGAAGATATTAATGAATGAATTGAAACATAGTTCCTTGTGATTTTATAGATTTATTATTTTATCCTTTTTGAGCTACTATCTTATTTTTTTGTATTTGTTTTGAGTGTGAACGGCTTTGTTTGTTTTTCATGAAAAGCACTGAGGTACAGAAAGGTTTGGAAATAAACGAGTAGGTAACTAGTGCAGCGAGAACAGAAAAACGAGGCCAACTTCCCTCCACTGTTTGTTTGGCACCAAATGGACGCTTGTCCGCCACGTTTTGGCCCAACTGAAGTTTCCCAAGCGCCCCACTGCCCTCTGTTCGTTGGGTGCCTGTGTTTGTCGTGCAACAACAGGGCTCATTGTTGTGATATGACTGCTTTGTTTGCTCATCCCTTGGCAGAAGGAAGGTTGCCTCACTGATGCACAGTTTGAGAAGATTTTCCAGAGCGCGCTTCAGAGGCCTTTGCAGGAGTGCATTGGTATGTTGACACAGCGAGGAAGAGGGCACGTGTGTTTACTCAATTTATATCACACCTCTCTGCCCAGAAAGAGATGAGGGGGGCAGTAGAAAAAGGTGCTACACAGTGGGAGCCAAAGACCCAAAATAATTCATTTAGCCAGTCATCATTTTAGTTGAGTTGGTACTTCCAAGCTTTATACAGGACAGAGATGGAGCAGGTAAGGCAGGCATGGGCAAACTTCATCCTTCCAGGTGTTTTGGACTTCAACTCTCACCATTCCTAACAGCCTCAGGCCCCTTCCTTTCCCCCCTCAGCCGCTTAAGCGGCTGAGGGGGGAAAGGAAAGGGCCTGAGACTGTTAGGAATGGTGGGATTTGTAGTCTGAAACATCTGGAGGGACGAAGTTTGCCTATGCCTGCTCTGTTGGGCTTGTGCCAAGAAGCTGTGGTGCTGAATGATCTTGGAAGTAACTATTTCCCACTGACAACAATGTTCCTGTAACCTTCTCAACTCCCCCACCCACCAAATAAAGACATAAGTACATTGAAGTTGGCCTAAACATCCCAAAGGTACCAGAATCCAATGATCTTGGAAGCTTAGCAGGGTCAGCCTTTCTTAGTACAGTAGAGTCTCGCTTATCCGCCCTTGTTTTTATTCTTCTGATTTTGCGTTGCAATGTATATTATCATTTATTGTATTGTTCAATGTGTTATGATTTGTTGCTCTTTTTATATTCTGTCAAATTGTATTGTTCTGGGCATGGCCCCATGTAAGCCGCCCCGAGTCCCCGTTGGGGAGATGGTGGCGGGGTATAAATAAAGTTTATTATTATTATTATTATTATTATTATTATTATCCAACGTAAACAGGCCAGTAGAACATTGGATAAGCGAATATGTTGGGTAATAAGGAGATATTAAATAAAAGCCTATTAAACATTAAATTAGGTTATGATTTTACAAATTAAGCACCAAAACATCATGTTATACAACAAATTTGACAGAAAAAGTAGTTCAATACACAGTAATGCTATGTAGTAATTACTGTAGTTACGAATTTAGCACCAAAATATCATGATGTATTGAAAACATTGACTACAAAAATGTGTTGGATAATCCAGAACGTTGGATAAGCGAGTGTTGGATAAGTGAGACTCTACTGTACCTGGATGAGAAACCCTCCATGAAGGCCAGGTACAGAACTCAGTGTATCAGAGGAAGGAACTGGTAAAAATCCCTCTGAGTATACTTTTCCCAAGAAAACCCTCTGAAACCCATGGGGTCAGCATAAGTAAACAGGTGGCTTGAAGTTGCATACACACTCACTGAAATTAGATTGTAACTTAACAAGGGGCAACATTGCCAATTGCCTTTTAATGGTACCCCTCTTAGGCCCCTTCTACACTGCCATATAATCCAGATTATCAAATCAGATAATCCACATTATCTGATTTGAACTGGATTATATGAGTCTCCATTGCCATATAATCCTGTTCAAAGAAGATAATGTGGATTTTATATGGCAGTAGAGAAGGGGCCTTAGTTGCTCTTTCAGTTATAGAAATGCAGCCTTATAATGGGGAAGACTATAATAATAATAAATAATAATAAAACTCTATTTATATACCGCCCTATCTCCCTGATGGGACTCAGGGTGGTTTCCAATCATAAAAACAACACAACATTACATAACAACATAACACATTATTAAGCAAAGTAAAATAATACAATTATAGCAATAAATAACACTTGATCACACCTGATCAAGGGGACGGGAACCATAAACCCAATATATTAAAATGTATCATTTTAGGCTAGAGAAATCTTGTGCAATATATTCAGGCCCAGAAATCGGCCTGAATATATAAATAAATTAGGTGGCACACGTGTCTTTCTTGCCTGTGAATACAGTAGAGTCTCACTTAGCCAATGTTCTGTATTATCCAACGCAGTCTGCTATTTAGTAGTCAATGTTTTTGTAGTAAATGATGCAGTATTTTGGTGCTAAATATGTAAATACAGTTACTGTGTATTGAACTGCTTTTTCTGCCAAGTTGTAGTAAAATATGATGTTTTGGTTCTTAATTTGTAAAATCATAATGTAATTTTATGTTTAATAGGCTTTTCCTTAATCCCTCCTTATTATCCAACATTTTAGCCTATCCAACATTCTACTGGCCCATTTATGTTGGATAAGTTAGGAAACCAGCAAGGAGGGAGAGAGGATAATGGGATTTGTAGCATAAGTCAATGACCTGTGACATTACAGTATTTTACTTACTACTGATAAATGCAGGTGAAGAGCTGAAATGTGCAACTATGCGATTGCTGAGCTGTAACTGCAGCAGCTTTCATTTTAAAAATAAATGTCCAGGCTATGGATGCTAAGGCTGCAGTCCTGCACTTGCTTACCGTGACGTAAAGCCCACTGAAATCAGTTGGTCTTCTTTCTGGATAAATTAGTGCTCTCCAGGGTATTTTGAGCAATGAAACTTGGGATGTATGTCGGCTTTTGAAGATAACATTGGGAACTGGCAATGATGGTCACACAATCTGACATCAACCCGTTTTCTTTGTTAAATTTTGTGAACTTTGCAGGTCTAGATTATAAAGCTATTTATAGCAGCTGTCATTTCTGTTTCCAGAAAATTCTGGGAGGGAAGGTTTTTCAGCAGAGTCTCCTGAGGAAAAAAGCCTGGGGAGGTGAGTGCTGCCAGTCTGCTGCTCTGGAACTGACTTGGTTACAAAGGTATTGTCTGTACATTCTCAGATACGCCCATCATCCACTGCAGAGTATCTCACCACAACCAAGCCAGAATAAGTGTGGGAACTGAGGTTATAGGTAGCAACCATTCTTTGATTTTGTAGGTCTGTTTTTTGGGTCATATCTGTCAATCATATGACCTCATCACACTTGAGCATTTATCCACTTTAATCCACTTTAAATGCTGTGACTGCCTCTTGCAGAATTCTGGGGTTTGTCGTTTAGGGAGGCCTAGGGCTTCTTTGAATGAGCAGGTTAAAGGCCCCTCCCAAAACTACAAACTCCAGAATTCTGCAGGAGGCAGTCACTGTGGATAATGCTCAAGTGGGATGAGACCCATAGACCCCTAGAGTTGGAAAATATCCCCAGAAACCTCCAATCTGATCCCATTGTGCTATGAAGGAACACACAATCCAAGTCCACTTAACAGATGGCCATTCAGCCTCTGTTTAAAAACATCCAGAGAAGGAGCCCACCAAACTCCCGGGCAGCTGCGTATTTCACTGCTGAACAGTTCTTAATGCCAGGAAGCTTTTGCTGATGCTTGAGAAGAATTTATTTTCCTGCAGTTCTAATTCATTTCTCTGTTATTTTCTAGTCTCTGGAGCAGCAGACAGCAACCTTGCTCTCTCCCCAAATATGATCTCATTTCCAGTATTTAAACATAGCTGTCCTGAACCCTCTCCACCTTCTCTTCCCCAAGCTAAACAATCTCAGCTCCCTCCGCCACTCCTTAGAGGAATTCATGATTTCTAGACTTTGACCATTTTGGTTGTCCTTCTCTGGGCACATTTCAGTTTATCAACATCCTTCTCAAATGATCTTCCATATGATGAAGTAATGGAGTCCTGCTCTCTGCCAGTCTGGCCTAACTGCCAGGAATATTGTAAAGCAGATTTGCCAGAAAGCCTCCTTTATCAAGCCCAACTTGGAGTGATAAAAGCTTCACCTGGTCATGTTACTATGCTATTGTAAATCTCGTAGGAGTCTGCCAAAGACTGACCTTGATAATCCAGATAGCAAACAGAAAAATGGATGATTGTTTATAGTTCCTGCTCTTAATTATGTTTTAAAACTATGGCCTGTTTAATTTGTTTTTAAATGTGATGCTTGTTGTTTTAACTGTTTGATTTTATGATGTTATGTGATTTTTATTGGGCTTGTCCCTGTGTGAGCCGCTCCGAGTCCCCGTTGGGGAGGTGGAGGCGGCATATAAAAATAAAGTTATTATTATTATTATATAAAAAGAAAAATGATAAGCAGACACTCAGTTTTGTGTGAAGCGGCTTGGGGTCTGTTTTAAGAGAGCAGGGAATATAGAAAAGTGGAAGAAGCAGACAAGAAATGAAATCTTGGGCAGGGAATTCCTGTCGGTCTTTGTTAGCCTCTGGATGAATACTTTATAGGACTCCACCTGCATTTCTATCTCACACAGAGAGCCAAAAGAATGAGCTCCCTGACTCCCTGTCCTAACTCCCAAGGCCTTGTTCCATTTATGGAAGGATTATATTGTTTTGACAAGAGATATTAAAAAGCCGGTTACATTTTGTGGGCAAGTGTAACTGCTGCTCATCAAAGGACAGGAAGTGGAATAAATTGCCTTCTGTGTGGGAGTTTTATTTGCCCTTACGAAGCTCAATGAAGCTTAAGCAGCGAAAACTGTATGGGATTCTTGAAACTATCAGCATTATTTAGGCCAAGAACGGTGGCATCAGCGGCAAGCGCAGCAGTTTGCAGGCCTGTAAACACATCCCTGTTTGGCCTCAGGGTGGTGCTGGAGTACAGGCCACGGCTCCAGCACATTGGAGGAGCCCCTGCTGCAGCTTCCCTGTTATCCCCAGGCAAATGTGGGCAAACGAGCTCTGATCATGTGTTGTTATTGATTTTTGAAGGAAAAAAAAATTGTGAGAGAAGCAGCAGGCAGGGAGAGAGGATGCTTAATGCTTTCTGCCCCCATTTCAGTCACGCAAGTCTTCTCTGGATGCAGATCTCAAAACACCAGTAAACATGCCTTTTGGAATCTCTACAAGGGAGAGTGAAAGGAAGAGCCCTTGCTCCCCAGATGGCAAGTGGACTAAGTGACTTGAAGGTTGGGTTACTGACCTGAAAGCTGCCAGGTTCAAATCCCACCCGGGGAAAGTGCAGATGAGCTCCCTCTATCAGCTCCAGCTCCATGCGGGGACATGAGAGAAGCCTCCCACAAGGATGGTAAAAACATCAAAACATCCGGGCAACATCCCCTGGGTAACGTCCTTGCAGACGGTCAATTCTCTCACTCCAGAAGTGACTCCAGTTGCTCCTGACACGAAAAAACAAACAAAAGAAAAACCTTTCTCCTTCCTGGGCTCCCTCCCAGGCATTCTCTTCGGGTTTTACTTGCTAGTTTGCTCCCCAGGGAGGGCAGAAGAAAGGTCTCTGGTGTTTTCCATGCTGAGTGATGGAATGCTGAGGTTACAGGATCGTTTTGCCTTGTAGAGGAGCTTTTAAACAGGTTCCCAATGGTTCTTGGGGTGGAAACACTAGGAAATGAATTCTCATATGTGCATGCCCTGCAGTATTTCATGGGTGAAAAAAAGGGACACATGTGGCCGAGCAATACTAAGATGGTAAAGATTTGGGGCCCCTGGTGGCACAGTGTGTTAAAGCGCTGAGCTGCTGAACGTGCTGACCAAAATGTCCCAGGTTCAAATCCTGGGAGTGGAATGAGCACCCGCTGTTAGCCCCAGCTCCTGCCAACCTAGCAGTTCGAAAACATGCCAATGTGAGTAGATCAATAGGTACTGCTCCGGCGGGAAGGTAACGGCGCTCCATGCAGTCATGCCAGTGGCCACATGACCTTGCAGGTGTCTACGGACAACACCGGCTCTTCGGCTTAGAAATGGAGATGAGCACCAACCCCCAGAGTCGGCCACGACTGGACTTAACGTCAGGGGAAAACCTTTACCTTTTACTAAAGATTGTGAATGAGGAAAAACGGACAATCTAGATCAGGCATGGACAAACTTTGGCCCTCCAGGTGTTTTGGACTGAAATTATTTATTTATTTATTTATTTACTACATTTATATCCCGCTCTTCTCATCCCGGAGGGGACTCAGAGCGTCTTACAAATCAAATGTGCATTCAATATATTATTATATATTATATAGAATATATAAATTACCACAATTCCTAACAGCCAGTAGGGAGCTGAAGTCCAAAATACCTGGAGGGCCGAAGTTTGTCCATGCCTGATCTAGAATAAGCTGAAACTGCAGTCATTTGTTTTATTTAAAGTACTTCTATTTCTGTTTTCAGGCAAAAAGTCTCTTTAGCAGCTTAGAAATTGGTTCTTTTTTTAACAGTTTCCTCCCCTCAGGCTTACAAACCAAATAAGACATGATGCACACAAGGAAAAAGCAATAGCTGTCAGGAAAAGGAATAATTCCAGCCAATGGGCCTGTTCTCCTCCTCCTCAGAGTCCAGAGAAGTGGCATCTGGAAGAGGAGGAGATAAGAGTTTGCCTGATCCTACTGGGAAGAAGGGGATTTTGCCACTGCTCTTATCTTCCTTCTCCTCGAGTTAATTGAGTTTACATGGCTTTTGCACTTTGAATTATGTTTGTGTCGATTGAAGTAAGCTGAGGACAAAGGGGGATGGAGGGGGAGGAGGAGGAGGAAACTGGGACATTTTGAAAGCAGTTGAAAAAAAAAGGCCAGCAGAGGATTAATCAGGGCTGTCCCTGCCAGAATGGGATGCTTGGGGGGGGGGGGGGTATGTCTGTGATGACCAGCCACACTGCCACCTGCCCAGACCTATAGCGGTGGTTGAAACTTTTTATCAATGTGACTTATTTTATTTTATTATTTTCCCCAGGGGGACTTTGGAAGTATCCTTGGCTGCAAAGAATGGCGTTTCCAGAAATAAAAGCGTAGTGAAAAACAAACCAATGCCATTAGAAACAGAAAAGAAGGCACATCGGTTCGGAAAGAAGCATCAGAGCAAACTTTCAGCGAGCAAGAACGCGGAAGGGGAAAGTAATTCTTTTATTTGTAAACATAAAGTGAAACAGTTTGGGAAAATCCTTTGCTAGGGACTGTGGGAGAGTGCAGCACGGCGGCCACAGGCAGGATGGTTTGGCAGGAAGGGCCAGGAATAGGGCGAGAGAGAGTCACTGGGAAAAGGGCCACCACCAGAGCTATTTGGAGCAGAGTGGCTCTCCACATTCTCCCCACCCAGGGTTTCAAAACAAGTCCCCTCCTGGTGATTGTGAAAGGGCTGATAGTTTCCTCTCCCAGCCAGTTCTGCGGTCCCACCTCCCTCTCCCCCCAATTCCCCTTGTGTTGTTGTACAGAGAGGAACTGTCCCTCTCTTACACACACAGCTTGTTTTTCTTTGTCTCCTGGCAGATGAGGAACCAGGAGCAGACAATGGAGGGTGTAAGGAAAACCGGAAAGCAGCGCCCAAGAAAAAAGTTCAAGGCAACGCCCCAGTCGTCATTGACCGAGAGGAAATGCAGGAGGAGGAAGAAGAGGAGGAGGAGGAGGCAGGCAGAGGAGGAAGTGGCAGCAGTGAACTGAACCCTCCCAGTTGCTCCAGTGGGTTTCAAGGAGGCCCGGCACATGGGCTGCGGGTTAAAGGCTTGAGGCAACTGCAGGCCAGAAAACCTGGCCTCCTCAGTTGGCTGCACGGCTTTAGTTTCACACAGAAGCCACAAAGAGGGAAAGTCTTGGACTCATGAATGGCACTAAAGCTGTTTTCAAGAGCAGCAAGCTGTGGGAGAGTAGACTCTCATGCAGGACAATGTGGCAACTTTAATTATGTGTCCACTTTAATTATCATGGCAAAATCCTATGGGATCGTGGGATTTGCAGTTTAGTGACTCAGAATTACAAACCACAGAAATTCGTAG